>NW_019416277.1:1034670-1044639 GCF_000390285.2 Anoplophora glabripennis
ACTGAGTTACACTGAACGTCGATCTATATTCTATCTCTGTCTTTTGCACTTGTTAGGGAATAGGGAAATGCTTTTTTAGTGGGTGTAAACGGACTTGATTTATCCGTCCTGAGAAACGTCATAGTATAAGCGTAGACGAGGGGTCTAATTCCATGGCTATAATAAATTTATAAATTAAAAAAACAGAACTGTGTCGTTATAAAATGCTGTAATAATTAAAATGGATCAAAGTGCCGGTTATGGCAAACCGTAAAAAAATATTAGATGTTATATTTTATTATCCTCTTTCAATATTTTCTATATTTTGTTGCCTTTTATGCAGACACGCCAATGGATTTTCGTTCCCGGCACGGTTCATCCCCCTTACTAGTCCAAAAGCTAGCAATGAGTCACTCTCTATAATTTCGACTGCGGAGTATAGATGTATATTAGCAGTTTCTGATGCCATTAATTAGCACGTAAGCTACTTGAAAAATATAGAATTAAAAAACCAGTCCCAAACTGATAAATTCTTAAAATTCATCATGAGTTAAACTACATTTTCATATTATACACATTATGATACAAGTACGTGTATACAGATCTAGAAAGAGTTTTATACTTTTTAACTTAACATAACCTAAGTTAAAATGATTTTTCAAAATACCTGAAAATCTATACAGGTTTGGAAAGTCCCCATGGTACATCGGCCGTTATGTGAGAGCAATAAAGTAAGTCATAAAAATCCGTGCGATAGACAAGGATGGTTACATTGAAGACGTTTCATAATCTGAATAGTCACTCCCACTTCTAACCCGAAACGGGCGGTGACTATTCAGATTATGAAACGTCTGCACTATAGCCATCCTTGTCTATCGCACAGATTTCTTTACTTTACTTCGTCGCTCTCATGTAAAGGCAGATGGACCATGTGGATTTTCCAGCCCTGTATAAACACATATTAGTGTTACTAAAGGTCTGTTAAATTTAGTTGCACTTAATATTTTACTTCTTGACAATCTCACTGATAATACCATTGTAAATTCAAGATATGAATTATAAGGATATCCCCTCGAGTATACCCTTAATTTGACCAAAGTTAACACAAAAAGTTTAAGTGAACTAGGGATGCATTCAGATCCGTTATGAAAATCAAGATTCTGCATGCTATGACGAATTGAAATGCTGAGATAAATCCAAATCCACACTGCACCTGATAACCTCTGTTTGTTAGTTGTTCCCGAACTATAGCAGCGAAAAAAGGTCGCAATGTCATATTGGTCAAAAACAAAATTCGGAGTAATTTTATGATACAATTTTATATGCGGTTTAAGTGTTAATCAATATTTAGCCATCGTAAAACCATATTCAGGTGGTATCGGAAGTTCAAGTGATGAAATTTCAGTCTCACATATGCTCCAATGCCATAATGTCCACCCTCGTTATTTATCAATAAAAACATTGGTACAATCAGAATGATGCCAACAGGCACATTACTTATTGCCAAACAGAGGAGTGTTTGGGCATTCTTGCATCAGTAATAGAGGAATTTGCATACCCACCCGTGAGTAAAAAAGTTTGTTCACTTTGAGTACCGTACGTCTTAAGTGACAAATGATAGCACAACATGTCAGTGAGACGCTTAATTAATTTGAAAATACAGGAAGGACATCTCGCTATACAAGCTCAGGCTCATAATAGAACAACTAATATGCATATTTCAAAAAAGTACTAGTACTCAAAATTATTTTATTAGAAAAAAATGTTGATAAAAGAAGCATAATGTTCCTGTTATGGAACGGCTTTCTAGCAGTTCAGACCTCTTGCCAATAGAAACACTGTGACATAAAATAAAGAAGCAGTTGAGCTAACATCCAGCCCATTCAGTTAAAGATCTACAGTGCCTGCCAGAATTAAAGCTGTTATTCTTAATAAAGGTGATGTAACACAATTTTGATGAAGTCGACGGAAATCTTAATGTTTTTTATTAACAAATAGACATTGACACATCATGACGTAGTAATACAGGGCGTACCAAAATGAATATCGGGGTTTTAAAGCTTTCTAGAAGTTATTACGGTTAACTTACAATTACAAAGTATACATCAAATAAACTAGTAACTCAAACAGTTTGTCCTACAAGTATTCGTGCGCGTCAGCAAATCCTCACGAGATGGTACAGTTGCAATGAAACTCCCCTAAATTAAATGTTTTTTGTGCCATATCCTGGCAGAAAGTGTATGGGCCTTTCTTTTACGCTGAAACAACTGTAACTGGTGTTTCTTATCTTGATGTGCTACAACAATATCTCTTTCCTCAATTACACGAAGCTGAACCAGATAACTTTATTTGGCAGCAAGATGGTGCGCCGCCTCATTGGCATGCCTTCGTACGTGATTGGTTAAACAACGTTGTTCCCAACAGGTGGATTGGCCGCAAGGGGCCGGATGACAGAGCTTGTTTCGCATGGCCTTCACGTTCACCAGATCTGACGCCATGCGATTTTTACCTTTGGGGGTTTGTAAAGGATCGGGTGTATATGCCTCCGTTACCAGCTGCCCTAAACGACCTATGACATAGGATTGAAGCTGCAGTTGCATCAATTACTCCAGACACACTGAGCAAGGTTTGGGACGAACTTGGCTATCGACTCAATGTGTGCCGTGTGACGCAGGGTGCTCACATTAAACACTTGTAGGACAAACTGTTTTGAGTTGCTCGTTCATTTGATGTATAATTTGTAATGGTAAGGTCACTGTAATAAATTCTACAAAGCTTTAAAACCCTGATATTCATTTTGGTACGCCCTGTATTTTAAGCGTATTTAAATTAAAAGTTAATACTTTGTTTCTGTTACCAATATTTTTCATTAATAAAATAGTTTTGAGAGTTATTACTTTTATTTAAATATATCAGTAGTAAAATTATACCTGGCCTGACTATTATGAGCCTGTGTTCGTATAAACAGCATTTTAACACGTGATGAAACCTGACTATATTTTTTTATCTGCATGCTCACAACAACCTAAAACAAATTCTTGGCCTTTAATAATGGGTGTTATCTTGACCACCAGGGGAAATGTGGATAGTATGATTCTTGAAACAGGGTTCTAAAAGCTATTAAAAACATTGACCCATGCTCAAGGATGGACATGTGGTTTTTCCAGTACGATAATGCATTTTTGCAAAGTGTATACCGAGTATATATATATATATATATAAGTACAAGAGAAATTTGCTTTTTTAAGCTTATATTTATAATGTGCAATGAATAAAAAAATTCAGTTTAATTTTTTATTTTTTTATTCAAGAACTCAGTTTAAAAATAAGTGCTGTTAAAGTTTATATTTTATTCTCATGAAGTACTTTAGGTCTTATTTGTTCCAGTTTAAAAAAATGCCTCAAACCAGTTTTATGAATAATATGAACCATTGATGTGTATATCTAAATAATTTGGAGATGTTTCTGAAAANAACAAAACTGAGTTTAGAACTCGTAAAAGTGAAAGATTATTTTTTTATGATTAAAAAAGTCAGACTTTTGTTCGCTTAAAATGCTTTATATCAAAGTTGATTAAATAAGATATCACCATTGTTTCAAAGAAAATGTTGTGTTATGTTTTCCTTTCAGCATTTTGATACAAAACATTCATACACCACCCATCGTACCAGCATATTAAAAACCTTGCATATAAAATGATGAGTTCCATCCCGATTATGGCTTAATAAATAGTTCGTTCGAATTACTAGATGTTCGAATTAAAATGTGTTGAAATTAAAGAGGTTACCCTGTAAATGTCTCTAAAAAATTGGAACCAACATATTTAAGACCTCTAATGAGTTGTAGATCACAGCTCTTTTTCATATGTAGTAACAATTAGTACTAGTAAAAACCGGCTAATAGGGTTCTATAAAAACCGATTTCAGATAAAACCGGTTAACCGAATAGTGGTTAAAACCGGATATTCTAAAACCAGTTATTCGAATAACCGATTACTTGAGTAATGGCCAAAACCGGATATCTGAATATCGGTGTTTTGAAAAACTGACGGGATATACGATGTTATTCACATATTCACATATTTTAAATTTTAAAGTTAAATCTAATGTTAAAAGTTAAAATGTTAAAACAGTTACATTAATAAACTATTATTCTTTAATTCATTATTTATATAAATGGGTTTAGTCTGCCTGTATAATAGTCTTGATCGTAAGTATAACACGTTTACACAGTAGGTATAACGATATATCTATTAGCAACATTTCTTTTTTTATTGAGGACCAATTTAGTAAATACTTCTCGAATACTGCAGCTTCTATGATTTATTGTACATCGGCTCAACACATACGAACATCCATATTACCACGCAACAGGATAGACCAATCCTTTCTAAGTCTTATAAGTTCCGCCTCAGACACCTCGCCTAGTGGCACCCCTCAGTATTCTTTTGTGCTAAAGGATTAAAACCAGTATTTTCCAAGAGACAAAAGAGTAAAGACATTTTTATCAAGATAGCTATGAAACAATAGTTTCCACACAAATTATTTTTTTGTGGATCTGTATAAATATGAATAATCTAAAACTAAAAAACATGTACCAAAGGCCATATTCTTATATTTATCATTTTGATGTGATAGAATCCATCAATGTATTATTATTGTTTACAAAATTCTAATCTCTGATAGGAAATCGATCATATCGAAACAAAAAATAAAAGAATATGGCCAAATTGAGTACTGATATTATGAAGTGTAGACCAGTGCAGGGACTCCCGAAATGTCGATTCGATGATTCCGAATCGAGATCGAAATAATATCGATATATCGGTACTCTTGAAAATTTTGCCATCGAAATAATATCGAAACCCCGCCCATTCGAATCGATATAATATCGAGGAGTCTTGGCTAGCCGAAATGATTTGCTCTCTTCTTCTATCACATGTATTGACTATTGCTGTTTCTTTTCAACATTACAAATGTGTTTGCGTTTGTGTTTTGTTTATTTTTACGTATTTAACCTAACCCAATGTGAAGTGTCAAATACTTGTTTATACACAAGGACTTGTATAAAATCCTTGGTTTCTATTTATCTACAACTATTTGAACAGTTTTTGAATGATACCTTTTCTGTTTCTTATTATGCATTAAATAAATATAAATACTGCATAATATTACAAATCTTTTTCTTGTCATGAGTGTGTATTTACCGGAATATTTTTCTATAATGGTGAAAATTTTATCCAATTGTTGGAGAGGTTTTAATAAATAACTTATATGTGACTTTCTTTATACCTCTATTAATAGTTTGTTGACTTGAAGCAAGAAAGTCTACTCATTCCAGTGATGTTCACCGTGCATAAAACCAGAAAGCACAAAATAATTTAATGTTGAATTGAATAGTTTCCGAAGTTCTTTTTACTTCTTTTAAATGTCAAACAATAGACATAATTAAATTACATATAATATTTTTATGTAAGCGAAATAATTACACAAATTTTTTGTCCGGTAAAGATTATAATGGATCCATTTAACTGTCTTCTCCAAATATTTTCATTCCTAAATGCTTCTCGTCGCTCTAATTGTTCAACAATAATTATAATCACAGGTAGTATTTTATGTTTTTTATTTCAAACCGAATAAAAAATTAGGATGTGGAATATCAATAATTTGTTGAGTATGTACGCATAAAACCTTTAAATATAAAGTACATTTAAATCAACTTTCATGGTTTACTGTTTAGACTAAATAAATAATTTTATAAATTTCTGTTTATTTATTTGATGATAGGTAGGTATTCATTTTAAAATTTAAATAAACTGCGTGACGCCGCCGCCGAACAAAAAGAGATAGATTGCTGAAATACGTATATGTTAGACAGAAATAAATATATCACTCAGTTGCCTTAACCGTGGTGGTATACAATATTACCCCAAATTTGCCGAACTTATCCGAGGACTATATCGATGTGCTTCAAGAGTACCAATTTACATTTCGAGTCGAATCGATTGAGATTGGTTTCGTAATTATCTCGATATCGATAAAACGACATCGAGATTTCAGGAGTCCCGTTACAGGAGTAGACTCTTATGGGCCTCACATACAAATTCGGATGTTTTGCGAGGCAAATTAAAGTTTAAGGAGCCGCCATTGAACTGGAGTGGAGAGTCTAGTAATGACGTTGTGCTTACAACAAATTTCTCACATCAGCGCCGCGCTCGGCGCCGCCTTTACGTGCCCCAAGAAATGGCTCACTTTTTTAACATGGAATCTTCACTCCTGGTCTACATTCCATAACTAATATTTTAACTGATACAGACAGGTTTAAAAGACATTAAAAAAACATCGTCAGCATGTCATTCTCAGGCTGCTATCTCTTTGTAAGGAGTCAAAATTGGATCTCAAGTTAATTTGAAATTTTGTGTTAATTTAATTAAGGAACATGTTCTACACCGTACTATAAACACACACATGCCCCTTTAATTCAGTATATTTTATTCTGTCCTATTCATAATATGTTGATGTGGATAATAGTATTGTACCCAATATTTGCCTTGATACGCTATCAGATAGACAAAGTAAAAGCTGACACTTGCCCACAAATATTCACATTTGTAGGCCGTCAGGGTCCAGGGGGCATTGCGATCAACACACATAGATCTAACAAACTACGCATTTATTTACTACATTACTTTTATTACCCTAGTATGATAACTTAAATAACAATTTGAGAAGTCATCGATTAATTCTGTCCCATCCAGTATGTGGATATTTAGGTTTGCTCTGATTTATCGTAGTACCCAAGCATTTTTATAACAATCAAAATTTAAATATACATCTAGCAGCAGCAATGCATACTGTTGTA
Organism: Anoplophora glabripennis; assembly: GCF_000390285.2. Lineage (NCBI taxonomy): Eukaryota > Metazoa > Arthropoda > Insecta > Coleoptera > Cerambycidae > Anoplophora > Anoplophora glabripennis. The sequence continues at coordinate 1,041,511 of NW_019416277.1, forward strand.
ATTAACATTGTATTACCGTTTTACAACAAGTAATGCAAAAAACTGCATAAGAAATATAAATACCATGCAAATAATTTGTTATTTCATAACAGTAGCCTCCATTCTAATTAAAATACCAACTACTGAAAAGTACTTACCAGGTCATCTTTATTTCTAAATCCCGTAAAACAAACAACTACTCCCGTCATTGCCAAATTAAAAAGTGGTCTAGTATTACTAGGAAGTTTTTCTTTTCGAAGAGCCAGCTGTTGTAATGCTGGAGGGCCCAATATGGGCTGCCTTGATTTATATAAACTATTATATACATCTCCTTCAAAATTTTCCAATACAAAAATTGTAATATTATCATCTTGAGCGTATTCTTGTCCGTTTTCTGAATTAACTATAGGAACACCAAAAGTCTCTGCCACTGAACGAAGTTTTAAATCATTTGTCAAATTTCCCACTAAACATAACCTCAAGTCCAAGGGTGAAGCGGGTACTATTAAAGAAGAACAATATTAAATAAAAGGAAAATCATCGTGTCCAATTTGCAATAAAATGTAAATTTATATATTAATACAAATGGTTACATTAACCTTGGAAAAGTCAACATAACCTAACAAACTTAAACGATTTTTTTCTAGATACATCCTAATTCTTCAGTATTTTTACCAAAATAATGAATACTTACCATCATTTCTGGAAGTATCATCTCCGTTAGAATCACTACATACGGAACTTTGGGGCTGAATATGAGCGTTAACTTCGTCCATTTTGGCGAAGCGACTTTTTGGTTACAACATCAATATAAAAATGCCTACAAAACTTTAAAGTTCCTCTAATAATTTAAAGTTTATCACTATTACGAGCACCACTTTTATACATACGAAAAAAATCATACATTTTTGACCAATTTAACCACATTTTTTGGCGTTTTTACTTTGTTTGGAACAAAAAATACATCATAGTAACTTTAAAGTTAAATTTGGCATTCTCATTGGTCAGACGCATTCGGTTGGTTTCGTCAGACACCAAATTACTATTTCCTATTCCAAATAATTTTCACTTTCCGTCAGAACAGTACATCACTACCATTTAGTAATAATACAAAATAGAGTTAAATTATTTAAACGAAGAAAACACAATCTAGATGAGAGTAACATCAACCCAAAAAATATATAATTTCCCATTCCCCATTCAAATTTACGTCTACTGGTATGCATGAAGCATGAATACGTCGTCGTCGTATAACCGCAACGTAGATCTTTTCCGCTGTGAGTCATCCAGGGCGGTAAAAAAAACGTTAATTTAATGAATAGGAAATACCTACCTAAGAGAATACCTTAACTAGTAGGAATATCTTAGAGATGTAGAAAAATACATAACATTTCTTCTAACCCTTTATTGTAAATAACAAGTTTTAACTACATACAGGGTGTTCGTGAAATTAGGTGCAAAAATTCGATAGTTTGCTCATAAAAAAATATAATAATTTTATAAATGTCACTTTGTCACAATAGTTTATAGTTACAGCATTTTGAATGGTGCCGCCCTTTAACGGCGAGTGTCACAATCCTTAGAACGCAAAATAGTCAAAATTGACATTAAAGGTAGATACCTACTCACAGACACGTTTTGAGTTTGCGTTTTGAGCCAAAAAAATCAAATAATAAAAATAATAATANAAATCAGAGCAAACCTAAATATCCACATACTGGATGGGACAGAATTAATCGATGACTTCTCAAATTGTTATTTAAGCTATCATACTAGGGTAATAAAAGTAATGTAGTAAATAAATGCGTAATTTGTTAGATCTATGTGTGTTGATCGCATTGCCCCCTGGACCCTGACGGCCTACAAATGTGAATATTTGTGGGCAAGTGTCAGCTTTTACTTTGTCTATCTGATAGCGTATCAAGGCAAATATTGGGTACAATACTACTATCCACATCAACATATTATGAATAGGACAGAATAAAATATACTGAATTAAAGGGGCATGTGTGTGTTTATAGTACGGTGTAGAACATGTTCCTTAATTAAATTAACACAAAATTTCAAATTAACTTGAGATCCAATTTTGACTCCTTACAAAGAGATAGCAGCCTGAGAATGACATGCTGACGATGTTTTTTTAATGTCTTTTAAACCTGTCTGTATCAGTTAAAATATTAGTTATGGAATGTAGACCAGGAGTGAAGATTCCATGTTAAAAAAGTGAGCCATTTCTTGGGGCACGTAAAGGCGGCGCCGAGCGCGGCGCTGATGTGAGAAATTTGTTGTAAGCACAACGTCATTACTAGACTCTCCACTCCAGTTCAATGGCGGCTCCTTAAACTTTAATTTGCCTCGTAAAACATCCGAATTTGTATGTGAGGCCCATAAGAGTCTACTCCTGTAACGGGACTCCTGAAATCTCGATGTCGTTTTATCGATATCGAGATAATTACGAAACCAATCTCGATCGATTCGACTCGAAATGTAAATTGGTACTCTTGAAGCACATCGATATAGTCCTCGGATAAGTTCGGCAAATTTGGGGTAATATTGTATACCACCACGGTTAAGGCAACTGAGTGATATATTTATTTCTGTCTAACATATACGTATTTCAGCTATCTATCTCTTTTTGTTCGGCGGCGGCGTCACGCAGTTTATTTAAATTTTAAAATGAATATCTATCATCAAATAAATAAACAGTTTATAAAATTATTTATTTAGTCTAAACAGTAAACCATGAAAGTTGATTTAAATGTAGGTACTTTATATTTAAAGGTTTTATGCGTATACATACTCAACAAATTATTGATATTCCACATCCTAATTTTTTATTCGGTTTGAAATAAAAAACATAAAATACTACCTGTGATTATAATTATTGTTGAACAATTAGAGCGACGAGAAGCATTTAGGAATGAAAATATTTGGAGAAGACAGTTCAATGGATCCATTATAATCTTTACCGGACAAAAAATTTGTGTAATTATTTCGCTTACATAAAAATATTATATGTAATTTAATTATGTCTATTGTTTGACATTTAAAAGAAGTAAAAAGAACTTCGGAAACTATTCAATTCAACATTAAATTATTTTGTGCTTTCTGCTGGTTTTATGCACGGTGAACATCACTGGAATGAGTAGA
>NW_019416277.1:1045013-1066504 GCF_000390285.2 Anoplophora glabripennis
TTATAATAATAATGCATTTATTGCCCAACAGAAAATATTCCATTTACAGGACAAAATAAATAGATAAAATTAATATATAAGCATACTACTGTACAATAAATTAAAAAAAAAAACAAATACTTAAATAAAGTTTTTCCCAATATTTACTTGCCTTCGGGACATGTCGACATATGCAATGTATGATGTAATAGGACAATCTATTATTTTAATATAAATCACACCGAGACAAAATTATTGTTAATGACTTTATTCACACCATATACTAATACTAACAAACAATAAATTATAAAAAAACAAATGATCAACTACAGAAAAAAATTGTACAATGGTAAATGGTATAACTAGTATAGCTAATACATATTAAATTGAAAGATACACGCAAGCTAATAAAACTATAATATTGGAAAACTAATATGCATGTGTCATCTGTCATACATGTTTTATTTTAAACTAATGACATGACCTATGACTACATTTTTTAATAACATTTGATAAAATACGGTTCGTCGCTGCCCCTTATATAAGATTTACCATTGTACAATTTTTTTTCCTGTAGTTGATGATCATTCGTTTTTTTTTTATAATTTATTGTTTGTTAGTTAGTATGTGGTGAGAATAAAGCCATTATCACAATATTTTAAAAGAATATTTTGTCTCACAATCAGTGTGATTAAGTAAAATAATAGATTTTCCCGTTACATCAAACATTGCCTAGGTATTGAAGTCGATATATCTCGAAAACAAGTAAATTTAGGAAAAAACTTTATATTACAAAAATTACTTAAAATTTAACGATCTCTCAGATGGACCACATTTCCACGTTCCAGGGATTAAAACTTTTTTAGTATCGCCACGCCATCTATGCAGAAATATTTTAACTAACAGTTCTAACTACAATTTGAAACTATTCGAGATACCTAACAACCCCAATTTTCGGAACTAAAATAAATTTCTTCATTTCGGAGATATTGGCAGCCAGGAGTGTTAAATGGCACACCCTGTGTGTATATAAGCACCAGAATTTTGAGCCCAAAGCTACTACAATATAAGTTCATATATATAAAGTAGAAATGATTATTTTTCTTATTGATATACCACATCCCATAAAATTCTTTTTGCCATAATATTGCATATGGATTACTTAAAAAGATAAAAAGATAATGAAGCTTACCAGCAATTAGGCCATGCTTGGCCCTTTTTGCCTGCTAACTTACACTACCCTCCACCTTAACAATCACGAACATCCATGGTTGTCCAATTAACTAAGCCTTTAAATCGAAATTTTGTCAACTTGGCTGAATTTTTGATATGAGTTANGGTTATTCGAATAACTGGTTTTAGAATATCCGGTTTTAACCACTATTCGGTTAACCGGTTTTATCTGAAATCGGTTTTTATAGAACCCTATTAGCCGGTTTTTACTAGTACTAATTGTTACTACATATGAAAAAGAGCTGTGATCTACAACTCATTAGAGGTCTTAAATATGTTGGTTCCAATTTTTTAGAGACATTTACAGGGTAACCTCTTTAATTTCAACACATTTTAATTCGAACATCTAGTAATTCGAACGAACTATTTATTAAGCCATAATCGGGATGGAACTCATCATTTTATATACAAGGTTTTTAATATGCTGGTACGATGGGTGGTGTATGAATGTTTTGTATCAAAATGCTGAAAGGAAAACATAACACAACATTTTCTTTGAAACAATGGTGATATCTTATTTAATCAACTTTGATATAAAGCATTTTAAGCGAACAAAAGTCTGACTTTTTTAATCATAAAAAAATAATCTTTCACTTTTACGAGTTCTAAACTCAGTTTTGTTTAGTTTATATTGTTAATTTAGTAAATGTATTATTAGGTTTCAAAAAAATTTATAACAATCCAAACAGATCACTTATTTGGACAGACAGAAAGATATTACATGGTATTTACATCTGAAGATGGGCATATCATGGCTTTTTTTTCTGTGTTCCTCATGGTAGTAATAGTTACATGATGAGACATTTTACTCGAAAATTGTGTCCTTTATTCATATTTTCAAAAGCAATAATATTTTCAATCGCCATCCGATAGTCTAAATTCATATTTTCTAAGTGATAAACAAATGTTGAAGATAGCTATGGAAAAGTAGGTTCTACACAACTAAATTTTTTATATAAATATTATATTTGATTAATATAGATAACATGTAATAAATGTGTACCAAATTTGGCTCATTTTGAGGATCATTTTAACTGATTTAGAAGATTTTTAATAAAAATCTTTGTTGATAGGTCATCGTCCAGCAGCTATAAAGAGTTCTAGGAAGTTTTGCAATACACCTTTAATTTTCTTAATTTTTAAATTATTTTATTGCACCACACTGTATGCAATAAAACTTTTTAAACTAGTCGTCAAAGTAACTCTTCTGCGTTTCCCCAGAAATCTGGAGTCACCCGTCATCCCATGTAAGGTCACCCTTATAAGGTCATCATTCTTAGAAGAGTTACCTTTTTTTAGCCTACTTTTCACAAAAGGGAATAGTGCTAAGTCAAAAGGGGCAACATCTGGACTGTAGGGAGGATTCCCCGAATTTTCAGCTCAGTACTTATATATATATATATATATACTCGGTATACACTTTGCAAAAATGCATTATCGTACTGGAAAAACCACATGTCCATCCTTGAGCATGGGTCAATGTTTTTAATAGCTTTTAGAACCCTGTTTCAAGAATCATACTATCCACATTTCCCCTGGTGGTCAAGATAACACCCATTATTAAAGGCCAAGAATTTGTTTTAGGTTGTTGTGAGCATGCAGATAAAAAAATATAGTCAGGTTTCATCACGTGTTAAAATGCTGTTTATACGAACACAGGCTCATAATAGTCAGGCCAGGTATAATTTTACTACTGATATATTTAAATAAAAGTAATAACTCTCAAAACTATTTTATTAATGAAAAATATTGGTAACAGAAACAAAGTATTAACTTTTAATTTAAATACGCTTAAAATACAGGGCGTACCAAAATGAATATCAGGGTTTTAAAGCTTTGTAGAATTTATTACAGTGACCTTACCATTACAAATTATACATCAAATGAACGAGCAACTCAAAACAGTTTGTCCTACAAGTGTTTAATGTGAGCACCCTGCGTCACACGGCACACATTGAGTCGATAGCCAAGTTCGTCCCAAACCTTGCTCAGTGTGTCTGGAGTAATTGATGCAACTGCAGCTTCAATCCTATGTCATAGGTCGTTTAGGGCAGCTGGTAACGGAGGCATATACACCCGATCCTTTACAAACCCCCAAAGGTAAAAATCGCATGGCGTCAGATCTGGTGAACGTGAAGGCCATGCGAAACAAGCTCTGTCATCCGGCCCCTTGCGGCCAATCCACCTGTTGGGAACAACGTTGTTTAACCAATCACGTACGAAGGCATGCCAATGAGGCGGCGCACCATCTTGCTGCCAAATAAAGTTATCTGGTTCAGCTTCGTGTAATTGAGGAAAGAGATATTGTTGTAGCACATCAAGATAAGAAACACCAGTTACAGTTGTTTCAGCGTAAAAGAAAGGCCCATACACTTTCTGCCAGGATATGGCACAAAAAACATTTAATTTAGGGGAGTTTCATTGCAACTGTACCATCTCGTGAGGATTTGCTGACGCGCACGAATACTTGTAGGACAAACTGTTTGAGTTACTAGTTTATTTGATGTATACTTTGTAATTGTAAGTTAACCGTAATAACTTCTAGAAAGCTTTAAAACCCCGATATTCATTTTGGTACGCCCTGTATTATTACGTCATGATGTGTCAATGTCTATTTGTTAATAAAAAACATTAAGATTTCCATGGACTTCATCAAAATTGTGTTACATCACCTTTATTAAGAATAACAGCTTTAATTCTGGCAGGCACTGTAGATCTTTAACTGAATGGGCTGGATGTTAGCTCAACTGCTTCTTTATTTTATGTCACAGTGTTTCTATTGGCAAGAGGTCTGAACTGCTAGAAAGCCGTTCCATAACAGGAACATTATGCTTCTTTTATCAACATTTTTTTCTAATAAAATAATTTTGAGTACTAGTACTTTTTTGAAATATGCATATTAGTTGTTCTATTATGAGCCTGAGCTTGTATAGCGAGATGTCCTTCCTGTATTTTCAAATTAATTAAGCGTCTCACTGACATGTTGTGCTATCATTTGTCACTTAAGACGTACGGTACTCAAAGTGAACAAACTTTTTTACTCACGGGTGGGTATGCAAATTCCTCTATTACTGATGCAAGAATGCCCAAACACTCCTCTGTTTGGCAATAAGTAATGTGCCTGTTGGCATCATTCTGATTGTACCAATGTTTTTATTGATAAATAACGAGGGTGGACATTATGGCATTGGAGCATATGTGAGACTGAAATTTCATCACTTGAACTTCCGATACCACCTGAATATGGTTTTACGATGGCTAAATATTGATTAACACTTAAACCGCATATAAAATNCGGAATTATAAAATTTGAAGTCTGTTGTAAAGAGAATTGTAAGAGCTTTCAAAAGAAATATTACTCAACCCCCAATGCCATTTAAATATTTTGAGGTGATGCTTCCTTGCTTGGGAGTGAAAGTAACGGAGTCAAAAATACCAGCAAAGAATGTCCCCCTTTAACCTAAAATCGACGGGTCTGAGCGTTTTTCGTTTTCATTTGGCCACCCTGTATATCCCAAGCAGTTATATTTTTTGCCAATTTCTTTGTGTCAAGTCAACGATCTTGACTACCAAGTTGCCATTTATCTAATTTAAAGTATAGCCTAACATTATTTTTTTTAATTTTTAACACAAAAACGACATGATTGATTTTTAACTCCAACTGCTGCTTTCTTATCACCCCTCCACTATTTCAGGGTAAGTGGGTCACTAGCGCCCTCTAATTTGGTAAGATATTTGTTAAAGTTTACATGTACATGGAGTTCGTACTCCTCCATCCTCATATATGTACTGCTTGTGTAGTATATGTAGTCTCCATGCTCTATATTGCATTGGTTTCATAAAACTACTCCTGTATATCATAAGCTCTATTGCCGCCGTATATACAGGGCTGGAAAATCCACATGGTCCATCTGCCTTTACATGAGAGCGACAAAGTAAAGTAAAGAAATCTGTGCGATAGACAAAGATGGCTATAGTGAAGACATTTTTAGTAGTGGGACTGACTATTCAGGAGTAACTCTGACTATTCAGATTATGAAACGTCTTCAATGTAACCATCCTTGTCTATCGCACGGATTTCTATGACTTACTTTATCGCTCTCACGTAACGGCCGATGTACCATGGGGACTTTCCGAACCTGCTCATATATTACTACATTGCCACTGATTGCCACCATGGCGCCATTATTGTCCTTATATAACCAGCTTCATATATTTAATCCTTTATATTGCAAGTTAAAGGTAAATTATACTGTTTTAACTTTTAACGTATTTCCTACTGAAACTCATCTCATTCGGAAGATCTAGCTACGTTATTATCAAAATGCTTGTCTAAACTTACTGAAATTTACATCAGGAATTAATAAAAATTATAAGCAGGTCCTAGATCAAATAAACATAGAAGTAAGAGGAAGCTTAACAATATAAATAATATTTTTATTTAATTCATAAACAATGATGAATCCATGCAATTACTTAAATTAATATCCCGATTTGTAGGTGTACAGAACATTAACATAACAACATAACAAAAATAAACTAGAAACTATACCTTTTAAAAAGAAAGATATGCATAATAATGGAAACTGTAACTTCCTCAGATTTGCAAATTCTAAACTAGCTATGATTTCTTTATGCCAATTTATGAATTGTATTACAATATTTTTTTATCCAACACTTCTATATAACACCCCACCCCACATCCTTTGTAATATTTAAAAATACATTCATTTTGTTAAATTACTTTTTCTGACATTGACAACTTTAAGTTACTTTTATTAATTATTAAAACGAAATTCTATGAGTGTTGAATAAAATTTTGTATGGCACTCGTGTTATGTCATATGTCACTTGGGAAAATTAGCCAAACATTTCCTAGTGTGACATATATATATCGTAACACATTAGCACCATAAATAACTATTGTTTGAAATCTGATAAGAATGTTATTCTAGTTAGTACCTCAAAATGCCTTTTGTAGGAATTTTTATTATTTTCAAAATTAACTTGATATTACATGTTTCTTTTAGCAATCAAACATTTATCATTGCAATTTTGTCATTTTTGTAAAACCTTTAGTATTCTATCATAGTAATTAATTATATTTGAAATAACTTAAATGAAAAAAACAACAAAACTCACTTCCAAAACTACATCTCTACATCTAAGAAATCTGCCACTTGTATGTAGGTAGGTACATATTTATAGGCAATCAAAAGATTAAGACTTAGTTAATTAAGGATTTTAATTACCTCCACCTACCTAAAGATTTTTGGCAACTAACTATAGGTGCAATGCTATGTTATAAAAACTATCTATAAAAATAATTTCAGTAAAACTGTAGTAGACAAATATTTTTCAGTTACATTATGATGAAACTTATAGTTATAGCATGATAGGAATAAAAATTTTAAGGATTAATACAGGCACACTTTGTAGGATGTAATTAAAAATGTTTGGACAAAATTTAATTGACATTTTTTACATAAAAAATTTATTTAAAACTGATTTCTTTTACTACCCAATTTTTTGTTTAATTGGATATTTTGCACTGATGAAAATTTCACAATTTTTAAAAAATATGTAGTTTATTTATTAGCTCTCGTATTTTAACTATATTTTAAATAAGGTATGTATTAAAATAAAATTCAAGGTATATATTTCTTTGAAATATTAGGTAGATTATTTAACAATTTCACTATAATTGTTTCCTGCAAAATCATATCTAAAAATCTTATCTACGATATTAAATATCTTTTGCACACTTAGATTTTTAACATCTTCAAAATGAGGTAACCATGGTTACCTCACATTTTTTAATATTTACCCACTTTCATCTCTGCGACTGTGAATGAGGAATCAATTGGAATCAATAATCTAAACATCTGTGGAATTATATTTGGACCTGATAGGCTTTTTTAAAATTGGAGCTCAACATATTAACACCCCCATCATTTTTTAAACTTTTTTGAACTCAGTTTGATATGAGAACTGTCTGAAATATAAAATTGTTTCGTTTTGCAGATTTAGAAAATGTAAAATAGTTAGGAGTTAAAATGAAAGATAAAAGAAAGAAAATATCTAAATTTCATGATTGATGAAAGACGAATAATATTTTTTATAAGCAACAATTTTTAAAAGTTAGTTAAAAATTAAGTAGATATATGTATAATAAGAACTACTTTTTGGTAAAGAAAAAAAAATAACTATTTTACAGAATTATATATTTGCATATTTAAAAACCCTACAATTAAACACAAACAAAAGCTGAAATATACATTAAACTCCTAAAATTTACAAATAAAGTGCATGAAAAACTGATGAATTAAATACTGTATGGTGCATAAAATATCTTCTAAAATTACAACAAAACAATAAAACCAAAGCAAAAATTACATGTTAAAAGACAAACAAAAAATTAGACCAAGCATATACAAATAAATACCTACTGAAATTAACAAAAAAAACTAACTCAAACGAAATTTATAGAGTCAAAAATAAAAACATTGGTTGATGTCCACTCTTTTAGGAAAATTTAACTCATCTTAAAAAAATATTAAGTAATTATGTTTAAACAAACATAAAGATGATTATCTAAGACAAAATAATATATAACCAACCTACGCCTACCATTTCTTTAAAAGCTGAAGTTATACAGGTATTCATTATTTAAGTAACTGCTTAGTCAGTTGCCGATTTTTATATATTCTGATATATTAATTATTTTTTATAGGATCGCTGGACTCTATTTTTGTTCTCCAAATATTTATTTTTAATTATAATGATTATAGTCATATATGACTAGGTAAGTTTTGCTTATGGTCGAAATTCTAGTAAACAATAAAATATACTACTAAACTGTATGAAGTGTTACTATATAAAAAAACAACCATATGAAGATACTTCTTTTCAAATGAATGCAGATAAATAACTAATTTGGACATTACATTATGAACAGAACAAATCGAATCCGCAACTTCTTTATAAAGTCAAAAAATCGTATGTGTAAAAACTCCATTAATATAGTGGATTTCAGTTATAATATCTCGAGAGACAGTGAAATTGTGACATATTGAACAGATGATATAATAAGCAAATTAAAAATTAATCTATCTATATAAAATCAAACTTGAGAATGGAAATACTTGTCATCAAAAGCGGAGTCGTAATAATAATCAAACTCCACTGTATTACTTAGTTGAGTTTACATACATTTTCTGTTGGTATTTATAAGAGCTAATTTTATTTTAACAAAAACAAACAGTTATACAGATCTATTTATGAAAATATAAGGTCAAATTTACAGTTAAAGAGAAAAGTCACAGCACTAATTTATTTTGTTATAAGAATTTTAAGTGTAGAATTTAAATTATTTCTCTTTAGAAAGTACTTTAGTGTTACTACTAAATTGTCCAGAGGCGAATGGACCTAAGTTTAATTGAATGAAAATAAACTGATTACGATGTTACCTTAGTACAATTTTATTTTTTTTATAAATTACCTGCTTATAAAATTACTTTTTAGAAATTTCTTATATGCAATATAAAGGTGACTGAAAATACCTGAAAGTCTTGATTTTTACATTTTTTATTAGATATTTTCAGAAAGAAGTATTTTTTGTAATTATCACTTCATTTAATATAAAATTTAATTAAATTGCATCATGAAAAACTGAATATTTGGTGATATTCTAATTTAATTAAACATCATCTTTTTATCAAATTTGCAGTTACATTCAGTATTTTTTACATTTTTGACTAACTTTTACTCAAATGTCAGCACCTTTTAAGATACAGGCCTTTAGTATTGTTTTGTAGAACCACATTTTAAGGGCTATATCTCATGCTGTCATTTGAAAAAAACCAAGCAAAAAATACTATCTACAAATTTAACAAATAGAAAAAACTTTTTTGATCATATGTAACTTTTTAAGAAAGTAATATTGTACTAAAATAACTTGATCTACATGGGTTTATATTAAAGAAAATTACCATTGATGTATGGCCATTCATTTTTGGACACGCTTTATAAAGTAAAACAATTAGAATAAAAAAAGTTTTCACAAATTATAAGTAAAATATGAAAATGGAATTAAAATACTTCAGGAAGGAAGGCTCACTATATTCAAGCACTATTTACTTTTTTTACATTTGTCCGACTGTTAGATTACTTCAACTCTACCTAAACATTTTTGTGAAACTGAATCTGATGCTATGATAAAAGATATACAAAATAAAATTTCATTACCAAAATAATATATTTAAAGGGCAAGACCACTGTATAATTTTAATAAAATCTATTTTTTTTTAATTGATTTAAAGTTCTTTCCCAAGAGCTAAGATTGCTCCCAAATGACTCCCTGCAGCATATAGATACTTGCTGAAGGGGTACAACCTAATGACTTACCTCTTAATTTCTAACTTCTCTAATACTACTAACGGATGTCATTAGGAGTTTGTGTTTAATTTTCAAGTATTTTCAAATGAGAGTACATTAGTATAGCTATACTTTAAAAATTTAAATTTTCCTCGAAACACAATTTTTAAAACAGTACACAAGCATAACTCCGACAATTTTCATTTTATTCACTCCAAATTTTGACCATGTCTTTAAAATAACATTGTCACCATTTTATACTTTGAATAAACATTTTTTTAACACTTAAATACATGATTAATAATATTATTGAACATTATTCTTACTTTTCCATTAAAAAAAAATCGCAAAATTACGCTTTAAAATTTTACAGTGTTGTTACCCCTTAAAACCTATTTTAGGCACATGGCGATTTATCCCACTATCTACAATAAAAAAAAAATACATTTTTTCACATAAAAAACAAGTATTAAAAATATAAAACATGAGCCCAGAGGTGAAAGATCTCCTTAAGTAAACAAATGTCACATATGATAAAATTGCACGCCTTAAATGTTATTCGTCTAGTTTTACTAGATCCAAGACAATCGTTAATTCAAGAACTTGGCTAGTACCCAACAATTTTTTATCAGAAATTACATACTGGGTGTTCAAAAAGTTTGGAACCCCCCCCCCATCTCAGAAAATACTGCTCAAACAAAAAATTATTAGGACCAAAGTTGAAGGGTTTAGAGTGAGCAATCCAACGGTGACCTTGACCATGACCTTGACGGTCATTTAGAGGTCAAGTTAAAAATTTTAAATGGAACCGAATACTTTTTTTGCCATTAATTTTTTTCGTAAGAGCATTATTAAACCTAAGTTCTTTACTTACGTTTGACGTTACAGTTATCTTTAGGTCATGGTCAAAGACAGGTCATTTTTGAATTTTACGCTCACTCAATTTCCGCAGTCAAGAATATCGGGTCATTTATTAAAAAACGACTTGACCTGTAAACGACCTTGAAGGTAACGGTCAAGGTCATATCCGAACGTAAAAATTTCCATTTTTTCATTTCCGGTGTCAAAAATATACGGTTCCTCTTAAAATTTTCAACGTGACCTCTAAATGACCTTCAAGGTCATGGTTAATGTCACCGTTGGATTGCTCACTCAAAGCCCTGCAACTTTTGTCCTAATCATTTTTTTGTTTGAGCAGTATTTCCCGAGGTAGAGAGGGGGGTTCCAAACTTTTTGAACACCTGGTATAAGAAGCATGCCTTATCTAGAAACCTCACCATAAATGACGATTGTTTAGTTTGTAATTTGTAACTTGCATTATTTGTTGTTAAATAATTTTTATTTTGTAGTTTGAAATACATTTTTACTTGTGTCAGTATTCCAACAAATAGTAGTTGGCAATTTTTTTATTATTCTTTAAACTGTGGGCAATAGGCTCCTAATTTTGTAACTCATTAAATAGAAAATTTTTATTTGACAATACTTGATATTTTCAAGTACCTAATATCCATTTGGTAAGGTAGGAACAATTTTTAAAATACATTATAGCAAAGAAAAATTGCATTAATATTTGATATCACAGTTAAAACCCAGTGGATGAAGTAAATATTTTGTTAAATGAAATCGAATAATTAAATAATAAACTAAACATTAAATTAAACATAATTTTTTATGGTTTTAGTATGTGCATTATTTCTATATTATGTGAGGTAAATCGCTTGCATCAAAATATTTTATTTTTTAACTAATTTATATTGGTATATAATAAATAAATTCACTATTACAAAATATCTTTTACAAAAATAAGTCTGCTGTAGAAGAAATAATACTTCAAAAAGTTATTAAATAAATAAAATGTATATAAAATTTGAATAAATAAGAAACAATATTGAAAACAAAAAAAAACAGCTCATAAACACATTTGTGCTTATTAAAATGTAAATACTGGAACTAGTTTTACAAAAATCTTCAATACTACTATCAAATATTATTTGCACTTTTGTTACATTTATTTAAACAGAAAATAGATCATTATCACATATTTAATATCTACTGTTTATTAAACATGTATTCAGTTGTAGGGATATGCAAAAATTAGTCTGACTAAGAATTCCCTACAATCCACACATTTCTTCAGTAATACGGGAGATAGGAAGGTGGTAGACAATTTTCTTGTGGCCACCCTGTACATTAAATTTGTTATAATTGTGCAAAAATGAGTTTAAAATATAGTTGCATTAAGAAAGGAGGCATCTTATATTTTAGCAACATTTTGTATACATACTTATTATCTTTTTATTATGAGTTTTGAAGTATTGATGTATGCTGTACTAACTGCTTTTACAAACTTCTAAATTATTACCACCTACAAGGTGAGCCAATTTATAAATATGTAGGTCTTTAACACAGTAATAAATAAATAAAGGGTCAAATATTTTTTTATTAAACAGGTCTTAAACAATATGCATATTTGGTCAATTTTTAATTCAGCTGTGATTTTTTTAATTTTTTATTTGGGTGACAATTTTTTCAGTATTATGAGGTATGAAGGTAACCAATTTCTAAATGAGGTACATTTGTTTTAAATTTTATAGACTTAAATTATTTTTTAACTAAAATGTATGATCTTTAAAATTTTGCAGTATATATATAGATAAGGAAAATTTTTTGTTTCACCCTTTATCTGTTAAATGAAAATAATTTGGATTTTATACTCTATTCTAAATTCTTAGACATTTTCTAATATCAAAATATTAAAAACAAATTAATTTTTTAATTAATATTTTAAATTAATTTCTGAGCTGTTGGCAAAAATATTTTTTTATTAGCTTCCAACAGCCATCTTCTATACCATTAATATTGGACATGAGTTTATAAGACAAAATAGTAATCAGTGCTTCATCTTTCTCTGAATTATTTGACACATGCTTTGAAATCACTTTGTATACTTAGAAATTGTTAAGTTTGTGGTACTTTATATTATCATTTATTTCGATTAATTTTTTTTTTCATCTTTAAAGATGGATATATTTGTAGTATATTTTGTGACCCCAGAAACTGGATTATGATACAGAGCTGGGCTTTTTGCATAGGCACCCCCTCTTTGACGAAAGGTGTTATGTGTCGATATACAATAATAAATATTAATAATACAAAAAGCAATTTGCATTTAATTATTAGTATCAATGTAAATGATTAATCCCTTTAAAAAAACAATTTTTTTTAATTCGTGTCTCTTGTGAAAATATGTTAGTTTATCATATTTTAAGAGCCCCCTCAAAAAATCAGCTCAAGAAAAAATTTTTTAGAGGTCGCTCAAGATTTTTTATAATTTCCAAAATCGTCAAAAATTGAATTTTTCGCTTGAAAACATTTTAGGTACACTACTAGTTAAAATAATCGAGTGACCTTTAGAAATTAAAATATCGATTTGAAATTTTCAGAACAGAGATTTTTTCAACCTAGAAAATGATAAAATAACCAGAAAAAAAATTTAAAAAAAAATCTATTTTTGATGATTTTGGATATTTTGACGATTCTTGAGTGACCTCTAAAAAAATTTTTTTTGAGCTGATTTTTTGAGGGGGCTCTTAAAACATGACAAACTAACATATTTTCACAAGACACGAAAAAAATATTTGTTTTTTTTTTTGGGCCACCCTAATGTATTTGAAGAAAGTTTTACACATTACTGTTCATATTTTTGACAAAAAATCATTAAAGCATATTTTCAGGGAAATCTTTTCAGAATTTTGAAACATATAAGGTGCCACAAACTTTAATAATTTCGTTACAACGGTACATATGATCCGTCTTAAAAGAGTTAATAATTGGAAAAGAAAAATTGTAGACCAAACCAAAATACAAAAAAAAAATTGCTGATTATTTTACAAAAATTGACACTTTGCAAGTTATAGGTTCCAAATATGCGCATTCTTTGAATCTACTGAATAAAAATTATTTAAACTCGAATAGTTTTTTAATTACTATGTTAATGTTCTGTTCACCAAGAATTTGGGACACCTTGGTGTATTTATTAGTTATAAGAAAATTGTATTTCAGCATCACATCTCAAGTTGATTTCTAGTATTATGATAAAGTTGATTCAGGTCATGAGTGGAAAAGTCTCTAGTATCACATTGGATCAAATAGCAATCGTTAAAAACTAGTCATTTTTATTGGAAATATTGTAACAGAAACTAATTATGGCCGATAAAACGTATATTTATTCTAACTTGTTATAAAATGGACACAGTACTTTTGTGGATTTGATAATTTAAACAATTAATTAATTTAGATGTATTTTAAATTATTTTTCAACTTCAACTATAAAAACAAAATATTGATTTGTGCTTTAGTTATACAAATAAGTATTGAATTCGTATAAATGATTACAAACCAATTTCAAGATTTTTTAAAACTAGTCCAAGTATTCACGTGATTTAATGTCCTCATAAAAAACAAAAATAATTGATATAATTTAATAAATAAATTCGAATAGTATAATCTAGTATACACATTAAATTTATACCACAGAAAAATGACGAATTAATAATTTATTAGTGCTAATCACTATTAGCTGTTACACATTCTTCCTCATCACTATAATCGTCTGCGTTATAGTAATTATTTTTAGACGATGATGATGGAGAAGGAGAATCATACCGTGGATTCTTCCTTGGAGGCAGTCCATCTTCCATGAAATCAAAATCACCATTACTGGATGTTGGGCTCCCAGGAGGGTAAGGAGAAGTAGGAGGACTCAGCGCACTCAATATTTTACCTTTGCTTTCATTCCAAATATTTGACAGTCTTTCCCTTCCAAAAAGCAGTAAGAAGTTTTCAATGAATTCTCTAGATTTCTCCTCCCATTTAGCTATCATATCATCTTTCCTTTCACCAATAGTATCCATTACCCTCCGTCCTTTATCTTTCAGTTCATGCATTTTATTCTGCAGTCTAATTTTCTTTTCACTGAGATAAGAGATATTCAAATCTTTCGCTGAATATCCCCTAGCTAAATTCCTCCTAACATAAATATCATAATCTCTCACAATACGTGCCACAATGTCCGATGTAGAAACACCTTCAGTTCTTTCAGTGGCCACAAACATGCCTTTTGCTTTCCATGGAGCATAAATATCATTACTATCATCAGTACCATAAGGAATGTCATCATGTGCAATGAAGTCAATTTTGTGCTTGGCTACGTATTCGTCATCAACCTCCCAAGGAGCATCACGAACAATTTCATCGACATATCTGCAGTGTCTAACAGCCTCATACCTCTCAATTTCATTCATCACAGTACGCCCCTTTTTACTATGTGTTAATGAGTCATTACATACTGTAAATAAAAAACATTTTATTAGCAAAATCAGTTCTACCTAGGGAAAAAAGTCAAAAACAGTTTGTGTGATATATTTTAACAGTATAATTTATACAGTAAAATTGATATAGGTCTTAAACCTGTTTGTTCCTATTATTATTGTTTTAATGATTCATACATTTAAAAATAATGTTGATTGTACATAATATATGTATGTCAGATGTACTGTCTAATTATATTTATTTATAACAATTTATAATTTAAAACATACAAAAGCTTTTGATTTATCGTTTTAATTGTGAATAGAAATTTTTTTATACAGTATGTTAACTACTATAACTTGTCAAAAACGGAGCATTTTCCACAACCAAGTTTAAGACTATTTTCTTATAAAACATCTGCCATTAAAACTCCGTAATATATTAATAAAATGACCAATTCATTGTGAAAAAATTAAGAAACTAGTAGCATAGGTTTGAGGATGCTGGTGCTGGAAAATAATTTTTTGTGGTTTTGAAAATACAAATTTTATTTTGAACGAAATAGCCTCTAGGCTTTTTGGATACCTACCTACCTTTTTAGTACAATTTTTTTCTAAAGATGATAGTTTAAATTTTGAATTAAACAAGAATTATAGAATATTTTTCTCTTTTCAAAATTTAAGAATATCTTGT
Organism: Anoplophora glabripennis; assembly: GCF_000390285.2. Lineage (NCBI taxonomy): Eukaryota > Metazoa > Arthropoda > Insecta > Coleoptera > Cerambycidae > Anoplophora > Anoplophora glabripennis. The sequence goes on from NW_019416277.1 coordinate 1,060,605, forward strand.
CATATAAAGTCCTCATATTTGAGGTATAGAAGGTATGAGGTTTGTGAAAATATATTTTGTAAAACCAGTGAAATAAATTCTACATTATATTTACAAATTGATAACTTGTACTAAACAGTAAAGCTATGCAAAAGTCAAAAAAATTATTATATTCGTGTATGGTGCACACAAAATTTATTCAATTGTTTAGTTGATCAAATCAACAATATGTAACTAAAAAATGATGGTTTAAAAAACAAAGATTTATATAAGAAAATATTCTTAAATTTGGACAAGGGAAACCCTTCATAATTTTTTATATATTATATTGTTACTCCCTGCTGCACCATATAGGTACACAGTGTACCACTTAAAAGTGTAATATCCTTATAATATTGTCTAGTTAATTTATTTGTTTATTTTTTCATATATAACTTATTGAGTTAAATTTATGAGCAAAGATTCAAGGAAAAAAAAGAATCAGACAAAATACAAAAATGTTATAAACATGATACAGACTTAGAGTGGGAGTGATGTGCTCTTCTAATTTTAACATATTACTTTTTCAGTAAAAAGAAATAATTGTACCTATATATGCTTTAAACAGAACTTTATAATATTGTGAATATAGAATTCTGTATTTATAAATGTTTGACTAAAAAACAAAATGTTATCTTTCATGATTTCATTAAAATTCTAAACATTTGAATTACAGTTTTGTTTGCTTTGCACCATTGGCATCGTTAAGGATCAGATGGTAAACTTAATATTTAGTAACATAAGATAATACAGGCAATTTAAATATTTTATGTACAAGTGGTTAATTTATTTCAGATCAAATAGTTAATTTGGTTTAATATTACTCGTAGGTAATTAACTTTCTAAATTCATAAATTTGATGTTCAGAAAATTTGAATTGTATTTCAGGAAGTATATTTTGTTTTTAAAAATATCTGTATGTCAAATAGGCAACTTAGTGTACCAAAATTTTTTTCTGAAATATTTTGGAATGGCATATCCTGAAATAGACTGAAATATGTATTAAATTATGTAAATTAAAACCGAGTATAACTGTGACAAAAACTCAAATCACGTTTTCAGAAATAAACCAAATCAATCTAAAATACAATTACTCATGTTTTCTGAAATAAATATAGAAAAGACGAATGGCATAAATTGTAGTCACTATTTTAAACCTTGTTGTACCTACACATCTATTTAAAATACAATTTTTTTTGTACTAACCTCCTACAATTAAGAAGACATTAGGAAAAACATTTTTTGCTTGCATCAATTGTCTGGCATGCCCTTGATGGAATAAGTCATATATACCATCGGCATACACTCTGACAGGACGAGGAGCTCTTCCACTTCTAGCCATTTCATAGGTAATTTTATAGGAATAGTCACACAATTCGCGAGTTCTAACAGCTTCTGGTTCATCGCTGTAGGGAGCTTCCTTACATATGGACTGAAACAGTAAAAGACATTCTTAAAAGTTTTTTTAGATTTCATACAGTTTGTTTAAACAAATTTAGGACTGGTTGCCGCATCGTCCGTTTAGACTCAATGTTTCTAGAGAAATATTCATCCTCTCTTCAGAAGAAAACACTTGGAAATTGGGTTTTAGGAAGTCTAAATCAACAAGTGGCAACCAACCGGGAAATATTTCAACCATTGCCGAGTGCCTGCAAACCAAAGTCCAGACAGTTTGGTCACTTGTGACTACAGAAAAGCAAATAAGTAATACATATTTTTTTCATTAAGACATATTTTTAATGGACAATGCCAAGGCTAAAAGAAATTAATTGAATATTTTAAGAAATTCATTAATCTAATCGAAATATTCATTTAATCTGTTATAATATGGTCATTATTTCAAAAATAGTTATCATTTTATATTCATTTGGGGTGTTAGTTATATATTCCAAAAGGGATAACTTTATATCTCACCTTTAAATTTTAAATGTTAAATTTTTTATTTTTAACAGGATTCTGTGGTGTAAATATCTTTTTTAATTTTAAATTTGTACCTATGTATATGCCACAGATTTCATACATTCAGTGCATTATTTCTTAAATTTTTACATAACTAACCTAAAGTAATGCATATTACTTAAAGTAATTGTAATGTATATTACTTTACTGTAAGTTTTCATTATTTTTTGTCCAAATGTAGTCTAAGTTGTCGGCCACAGACTCCTGGAATCAAAACAAGACAATAGGAATATCAGCCGAGGATGGCACTTTGGAGCCGTACCTATTCTTTTTCGGACAGGTTTTTCGTTAGTACAGGTTGGAACAATTCCATCACAAGATTATGCTTAGGCCATTTGGTAGTCAGTCAGTTTGCACTCTCAAACTGCAATCTACTTTTACATACAACTGATTCAAACAACAGAAACACAAAAATAGTTTTAAAACTTTTACGTTTCAACAATTTATTATGCCTATTGGTGATAAAAAAAAATACATACCTAATTATTATCTTTATTTTATTTTTGTTTCCTGTATTCAGAATAAAACTAATACCAATACCAATAAAACTTGGTTTTAAATATCATTCCTTTTTATAAATTATTCCTAGTTCCATAGCAACACTTCAGAACTGCAGTAAGTTTTTTAGAATAACATGAACATTGATCCTAAAGTACTTTCCCATAATATTCTAAGGATTCATTCTAAGGATATATAAAAAATCCTTGTTTTATATACCGAGGAAACACATTAAATGTATGATTCATATTAACTTTTTTATATTTTTTGTACATTTAATGTCAAAAATTTATTTTTATTTCATTCATCAAAATTTCATAAGAGACAAAAAAGTCTTTTTATATCAATTAGGTATTACAAATTATAAACAGATAAAAAAGTTGTTAAAGAGGTGTAGCCGTATGTAACTTTTTTTACATATTGACGAAATACAGGGTGTTTCGCATAAAAACCGACACAGAGCAGGGACATGTAAGGAAATCTGAAATATGATAATTTAACACAACTTACCTTTATATTAAGCTGCACCCTAGAGAAGTTATAGGTCTTGAAAGTGGGGTTTCAAATTTAGAAAAAAATTTCAGTTATACTTGAACTTAAAAAAACCAAATTTGGTATAGTCTTTCCGATATCAACTGAAGAACCAACAGATTGACAGTATGTATAAGTCTTTTCGATATCAATTGAAGAACCAACAGATTGTGTATGTACCAGGCTCGGTCGCTGACGCTGCAACTCGGCATTGAAATATTTGAAAAACTTGTTCCCATATTTATTTAGCCATACCCATATACAGGTCTGGTCGAACTAAACGTGGGAAGGTGGTAGAAATGTATACGCCCGATTGAACAATGCGAGCGCGGGCAAACGAAATACCAACACAGCTGCATTGGGCCACTGGGCAATAAATCTCAGCTGTTGACAAGTGGTTGACAAATTGCACAGCAGTGCAGCAATGCGGAATTTGGTGTGATTCAGGTAATTTTAATTTGTTATAGGCACCTTCTATTAATCATTGACATTACAATTGCGAAAGAGAGAAATAATATTATTACAACACGGCATTTTGGAGACCTTTTGAAAAGGAACAAAACGAAATTTACCACCAATATAATAAAATTGTTTGAGGACATAAATCATTAAAATATGTTGTTGGCCAAATGAACATATAATAGAAATTTTCTACACATATTATAATTTTTTACCTTTAGCAGAAAACTTTTTTAGTGACGCCTATGAAACTCATTAAATTTTAATGCCAGGCGTTTTTTTGCATGTTCAACTGACTTCGGAAAAACTATACAGGGTCGGAAAGTCCCCATAAGGTCCACTTCTTATTTGTGGAAGGGCGAAATGGGCGGTGACTATTAGACGCCTTCATTATAGCCATCTTTCTCTTTCGCACGGATTTCTATGACTTACTTTATCGCTCTCACGTAACGGCCGATGAACCATGGGGACTTTCCGACCCTGTACATGGTGTGAATGTACCAAGAGCATTCATCGATAGTAAGTAGAGTTCAATTGAAGCATTTTAAAGAGTTGATAAGGGATGATGCACCATTAAAATGTGACTTATGGGGAATTTACTTCTAAAACTTTTCTTACTCTTGTTAGTTTTCAAATTTTGAACAATTTCTATAACTTATCAGTGCTAATTGAATGTAATTTCTGTAGTTTAATTTGTTTTTCTATTAAATAATTCTTATTCCAACTTATTCCTGATCGTCAAGTTTGACGCCTAAATTTATAGCCGACTTTTGAATTTTCGATGATTTTAAATAACAGCTACAATTTGTATTATTAGTTGTTCGTGTTTTTATTGAAAACAACAAAGTTTTTTGAATATAGCTTAGTATAAACGTTAGTTGCGTTAAATCACCATAGAAATAAAGACGATAAAATAAAGAATAAAATAAGATTTATAGCTAAATAGATACTAAATTGAGATGATCTTCAGTAGGTAGGCTATATTTCAGGGGGTGTTCAATTTTGTATGTATGTTAGTCTAACTGATTTTACTGTGAATAACATTTCAATCTTAAGAATGTCCCTAATGCCACTACTCTCTTAAAGGAACGCCATGTAACTAAAAAGCATTTTCATTAACGCTTTTATCACTACAGTTGTTGCTAAATCTGACAGATGGTTTGCCTTTTGAGGCTTAATGTATGTAAACATAGTTAAAAATATTTTTGCTCTGATCATTCGAAATTCGAAAAAATTATTTACCATCTAATGATAAATATTTCACAATGTACAATCAAATCAAACCAACTAATGAATCATATTAACATCCGATACTTAAATTTCATAATAGAATAATGGTAATACCCTACTGACACAATATTCACTTGACCTTAAAATTTTCAATTTTGATATAGGTATCCATAGAAATTAAGTAGGTATTTGATAGCTGGTAAAGTAGATATTTATTTACTCAAATTGGTTTCTATATCTCGAGATACTTCAGAACAGATTACATATTTTTTAAAATAATTTTCAATACGCTTTTACAACCTGAACGAAAAAGGGTTTTGATAATACTGTGGTCATTCGTTATTTACAAAATGTTTAGGAAGTATTTGAAGATAATTTATTTTTTAATGGTCAATATTCTTTTTACAACATTTAGCAAACTTGGAACTTGATGACAGATATACTTACTAGTAATAACAGTTCGTCATTTATTTCAACAAATTATCAGTTTAATGCCCAATATAGGGGAAAGGGAGGCACATTCAACCTTGGGGCACTCAACCAGTCTCCATTATTACTAAGTTTATTTGATTTTAGTGCTGAAATAATTCATACATATGGTCAGTGGACCCATAGCCACTACCAAATAGTTTGGTTGTTGTTCTATACTTGTTGTGCGAGAAATAAAATAAAGTGTGGTTTTACCGAATTTAAGGTAAGTTTTATCTTGTCAAAAAACTATTCTCTGTCTGAGTCTATATAATACCATCGATTTTTTATATCAATATATGTTTATGGCACATATTTGTAGAGTAAAATTCGGGAAATCTCCTAACCTACAAATGTAATTTCAAGAATTCGCAAGCGATATTTGTTCATAGTCACTACGGGGTAGATTCAACCACCGATAAACGGGGCACTTTAAACCGGTTGAAAGTGCCCCACTAGTGATTTTTTGTAGCTAACCAACTAATTTTAAATAAATTTTTATTAACAAATACAACTGCAGCTTTAGATTTTAAATACTTTTAGTAAGTTTTTGGGATTTTTGGGAACAGGGTGTTTAAACGTTTAATTGATAGAAATATCTGTTTTTATGTGGCCCGAACTTATAAAAAAAAGACGACCAGGACAGATATTGATGAAAAAGATATGAGTAGTGCCATTAAAAACGTGTTGAATGCCGGAAGGTAATACCTCATATGCTCATACTTTTTTATGTGCCC
>NW_019416277.1:1069618-1078071 GCF_000390285.2 Anoplophora glabripennis
GTACGAAAATTTTCCCCTAACGGAGTTATGGGGGTCAAAGTTATAACCCTAAACGTTAATTTCTAGGTACCCCTTTGACCCCCCATAACTCCGTTAGGGGGCACATTAGGAAAAAAATTATAGGAAGGACTAGTTTTATTTTGACCTCCCCTATACACTCCCGAGAGATTAGGAGGTACTTACCGGACACCCTGTATATGTCCGCTGAACGACTTTGACCGGTCCCACCCATTCGCTGAACACAGCCTACATTAAACTCAATAAAAATGTTTTAAAATTTGCGCAAATCTCATTTTAAACAGTTAACCACCAGTTTTGTTTGCATATTATTCTGTTATAGTTTAACAGCCATTTTTCTGATATTGTCATAATTACGTTTTATTATTAATATTGAATGTTGAATTTACTAATAGGCATAGAAGGAGTAGTGTATTTAAAATTATACATATGAGATAGAGAGAACGAGAGAGAGAGAGAGAGAGAAATTAATTTCGATTTATTCAGCCATGTGGTAATTTTCGATTTAATAATAACATTACAATTAGAAGTTATAATTTGAAAACAGAATTTGGAAAATTTTTTGTGTAATTTTGTTAAAAAAAATATTTTCCGCACGTTTATGAATGTTTTATTCTTGAAATGAAACATTTGTGTCACATTTCTTCACTTATTATTTACGAGATATTGGAAATTGGTATGTTTAGGAAAATGTCGTTATCGCCGTATATTAAGCAACTACGTCATGAGTTTTTTTTTTAATTTAAATCGAACCCTTAAGATCTGAATTAATCTCCAAGAATTAAATTGATTTCGAAATAACACCAATTTTTTCTAGCAATGCGTAGTCTTAAGAATAGTGTATAAATAAAAATATCTATCACATATTCAAGGTTAAAAAATTTAATCATTAAAAAATTTAATGGCATCTAATTTTTATTTTGTAACACCTTAAGTATATACCTACTTTACCAATTTGAATTACGTTTTAGACAAGTACCCAATTTTTAAACATCGGGATAGTGGATTAATGATTACTCTCTCTATTACTGTTAATAAACGATCACAAAATTGAATGATTAACAAAATATGTAAACATTAATTTTTTTCGCTTATATTTTATAGTTATCGATTTAAATTTAGAAGACAAATACTGACCAACTTCATGTCGAGCTCCGTTTTCTTACGGCTCAAATTCACTCACAACACTATATAGATTTCTCTTAGCCGTTCAGCGTCAATTTAAAATTGTAACGAATTATTTAATTGAAACATCATACCACTCTTTCAATTCATGACTTAAAAGTGACAGTGATGTCAAATTGATCTAGATATATTAAAATGTTATACAATAATTGCAAGCGAGACAACTTCTATTAAAAAGTTGTGACAATAAATTAATTTACTATAACTACGGCTAACCCATGGCTAACATGCACATTTCTAATAATCACAATCAAATTTATATACCACTTTTCTTTTTTTAGCTTAAATGTCTCTTCCCTGATTTGTTCAGATATATTCTTCGTCAGAATGGAAAGAGTAATTTTATTTCCAATAAAGCTTTAAAGTTTGGTTTAATATTTCTCTACAGCATTTTGCATCAGTTCCGTGAATCATCCTAGTAATTAAGACTAAAGAGAAAAAAATGAGAAATATTCTCTATAAAGGACACATTGTCTTAAATACTTAGTATCTCACTGAATGTGCTACTTTATATAAAGAAAGTATTCAGTCATAACGTCATTAATTTTAATCACGTATTCGAAAGGCAGAAGAATAAAGACATAGTATGTAGATCCACTACAAAAATAGAAATTATCCATTTCAAAAATGATAGATAATGTAGTAATAATGTGTTATCCTGTATCCGTTCATAAAATTACAAAAAAAAAGAGCAATTGAAAATAAAAATCGGCGCCCTTGAGTGTCATTACGAAACCATTGTGTAGCACATTTATCAGTCATTACCTAGAATAACTATATCTCCTCTAATCAAGTACCTCTTCACTAAAAATAAATCGGTATCAGTGACATTAAGTACAAACGAAACATTTTTTTTTAACAGATTTAGATGGACCGTTTCCACTCAAAAGTTTTGTACCTCTTGAATTTATTTCGTAGAATGCAGGGTTTAGTGAAAAATCCAAAAATCATAACAATATAGACAATCGTCAACAGCTGATTATAGATAGTCAATAATAACAGTTTCAGGTACTTAGACTACATTCCATTAAAATAAATGCAAATTCTTGCAATATTTTAATTTACTTTCACTTATGACTCACTAATAATTAAAACTACTTGAAAATAGTTAATCCAAATCTGTAAAATAAGATTATTTTTCAAATTCCTCACACTCCTTCTTCAATCAGTGTTTAGTGGTTCTGAAGTAATTTGATCAAAAACTGTGCTTCACGTCCAACATTTGATAGAGTCCCCAGAAATCAGGAAAGGACTTTTTTGTTTGTTTTGACGAGAATAATCAGCCCTATAAATTTGTGGCAACGTCGCTGTATACACAAATAGAAGTTCTAGTTATCTTTGAAAATATACCTACGTAATATTAATAGAAATTCTAACCATTATCTAAGATAGGTTGGCTTTTCCTAATTAGTTGTTTATCTCTATACAGGGTGATTGAACAATGGGAAAGTCGAAAGCTCAAGATACTACACGTGAAATAGTGACAATTGGCGCAAACATGCCTTATCCGAAAGTTAATAGTTTTGGAAATACAGGGTGTTGAAAGTTAAAATTTTAAATCATTTTTTTGCGATTTTTCTGAAAATATGTAGGTGAGGAACTTAAAAATTTGTTAAACTATATTTTTTTAGGCGACGAATAAGATGCGTACTGTAATTTCAGCATTGCTCATAGAGGGCGCCACTTACGACCAATTTTACAAATTTCATTTGTTTTATTGTTAATTGTTGTAATAACACGAAGAAACACTTGGTTTCTTTTGCTTTTAATTTCTCGTATTATCAGAACATAGTGTTCGTTAAATCGATTTTTCTCGAAAACGGATCGAGATACCGAAATGAAACAAGAATACACAATTAATGGAAAAATTATTGCTCTTTCAGGTTTTGAATCAACTTTCATGTTAGACACACAGGGTAAAAAGTTATTAACTAAATTTTCGGTAAAATTGGTCGTAAGTGGCGCCCTCTACGAGCAATGCTGAAATTACAACACGCATCTTATTCGTCGCCTAAAAAGATATAGTTTCACAAATTATCAAGTTCCTAACATACACATTTTCGGAATAATCGCAAAAAAACGATTTAAAATTTTAACTTTCAACACCCTGTATTTCCGAAACTATCAACTTTCGGATAGGGCATGTTTGCGTCAATGGTCACATTTTACGTGTAGTATCTTCAGCTTTCGATTTTCCCATTGTTAATGAATCACCCTGTATATCACTATTATACACTTGCAGTTCGGTATTTAAAAACCATTTTTGGTTGACTAATGACTATGATAACTATAGAACTGTTGAAATAAATGAAATACAAGGATTCCTTTAATGTTTCGTATTTTGTTGAGAGTTTTGTACAAAGTACTTAATAATTGTGATTAGTCTATGTGTTAATAGTTTCTTAAAAGCATTCTACGGAGTGCGATTAAGTTTATAATGTGCCGCACGCGATGATTTTCTGTATGTTCAACAGGCGCATACAATTCAGGAAACGTTAACGATAAGCATAAGAGGTAAAAATAAGCTTTTTTCTTATTCTGAATGTGTTGTCAAGTTGTAAAATGTCTTATACCCTGGAGAAAACTTTTGTAACTAGTACAATAAAAAGATATTGTTTCTAACTTGCTCAGATTTTCTAAAACTCTCGACAAAAAAACTGCTATAAATTAACTACAAATTACGAGTTAAAATGCCCCTCATAAGCACGCCGCGCCGCCTCTGTACGCATTAATTATGACCATATTAACCATTCAATTTTTGTCTGTTGTTAGATATAGCAATAATCGTCCCTGCGTTAGATAAGTTTTAAGTCAGTCTCCATTCAAGTCTCATATTGTTCAGATTGACTCTCTAACCAATTATACTGATTTTAAGAAATGATTTATGATAAATATTCATACGTTATAGGTCATAACGACATAAAAATGATCATTTTTTAATTGAAAATATTTTAATTTCTAATTTGATTGTTTGTACTATACATATAAAACTAGCTCGTAACTTAAGGTATTCGACATAAAATGGTGTTGACAAACTTGGGTTTTATACCGGTAGGTATAAACATTAATAACAAATATTTTCTATCAAAATCTTGAAACTGCACAACTGTTTTTGAAATTAATAATAATAAATTCCTTCTCCATTATTTTTTTTAAGTAAACAGAAAAACTATTTCTTTTACCAATACCACTTTAGTTTCTAACACGAAAACGTGTTTTTTATTGTGAAAATTATTAGTGAAGAAATGTTTAAGTGAAATAATGTATTTACAGATTGTTACGTTTAACTGTGTTTTCTGTTTGTGAAAGGCTTGTGGTGTGTGTATTAATAAGTGCAAATAAATACACTAAAACGGAACACCAATACAATAACATAAATTAATGATCTTGGTAGTGACGCTCATGCGAGTTAGCTGCACATCTTTATGTACAGCGATTTTCAAATAGGCATGTAATTCAACCAGAGGCAGAGTTCGTAATATAAATGTGGTAAGTCACTAGGATTAAAAAAAAATCTTTTTGGAAAAAATATTTCCGCCAATCGAGTTTTTACAGAAGATTTATTAACTCCAGATATCTTCTCCAAGTTTGTAAACACCCTGTATAAAACAAAAAAATAATAGAACATTACATTATATTGAATGTAACAAAATGTATTTATTGCTAAATTTTCGTCAGAGTCTAACCTAACCCAGACCTGTATACTCAGTCCAAAATAATGAGGTGACCTAGTATTCCAATGAACGCCTTACACTTATCTACGTATGTGCTGCTCAGGCGATGATGTTTGTCAACGTCATATAACATGCGTGTGTTATTCATGTCTAGAAAGTGGCGATACTTCCCACATATGACGAATGACTCGTATTTTTAAAACGCTACGGCTACAATAAAAAATATCGATATTTTTATATTTTCTATGCCTGAAACTATTGAATCAAATTCATTTCGTTGCGTTGCAGCAAAATAACAATAAGAAACTATTATTATTCAACCCGAAATAATTTTTAAATAAAAGGGTAAGTTCTTGGAAATAAAATAGCAATTTGTCTAACTAGATTTTTTTTCTCAATTAACGCTGTGCAAAACCATACTTATCGTATAAACTTCAACGTCACCTGTTACATGGGTGNCTAGTAATAACAGTTCGTCATTTATTTCAACAAATTATCAGTTTAATGCCCAATATAGGGGAAAGGGAGGCACATTCAACCTTGGGGCACTCAACCAGTCTCCATTATTACTAAGTTTATTTGATTTTAGTGCTGAAATAATTCATACATATGGTCAGTGGACCCATAGCCACTACCAAATAGTTTGGTTGTTGTTCTATACTTGTTGTGCGAGAAATAAAATAAAGTGTGGTTTTACCGAATTTAAGGTAAGTTTTATCTTGTCAAAAAACTATTCTCTGTCTGAGTCTATATAATACCATCGATTTTTTATACGAATGTATGTTTATGGCACATATTTGTAGAGTAAAATTCGGAAAATCTCCTAACCTACAAATGTAATTTCAAGAATTCGCAAGCGATATTTGTTCATAGTCACTACGGGGTAGATTCAACCACCGATAAACGGGGCACTTTAAACCGGTTGAAAGTGCCCCACTAGTGATTTTTTGTAGCTAACCAACTAATTTTAAATAAATTTTTATTAACAAATACAACTGCAGCTTTAGATTTTAAATACTTTTAGTAAGTTTTTGGGATTTTTGGGAACAGGGTGTTTAAACGTTTAATTGATAGAAATATCTGTTTTTATGTGGCCCGAACTTATAAAAAAAAGACGACCAGGACAGATATTGATGAAAAAGATATGAGTAGTGCCATTAAAAACGTGTTGAATGCCGGAAGGTAATACCTCATATGCTCATACTTTTTTATGTGCCCCAATATTAAATACATTTTTTCATATTGTAGATATGCTATCAACATCTTGTGAAAACAGCATTTCCATAATAGCTCCATCCTTACAAAGTTCTTCACCACTTCCTACACCTCCAAAGAAACTCCGTTGACTTACCTTCGACTTCTAAGTATAATATTACCCCGGAGACTGTCAGGCCGATTCCCAGACTAACTATAAAAAAACTAATAAGGCGAATAAACGAAAAGGATCGCCGAAGACATTGAACGAGAAAGAGAAAGACGTAGACGGATTTAAGAAAACAGGAATCAAAAACGAGTTCTGAAGCAAGAAAAATAAAAGAAAAATAAGCACAAGTAACTGACGAGTCCATTGATCTTGAATCAGACGAAATATCGGATGATTTTAGTGAAAGAAATGTTAATGATATAACAGACGATGATATAATCCAACAAAATGATTTTGTTATGGTAAAATTTCCTTTAAAGACCAGCGGATATTACTATGCTGGAAAAGTCATAGAAGTTATAAACTTGAATGAATATGTCATTAAATATCTGCGTCGTAAGATCCCAGACTAAAATTCTATTATCCCTTAGTCGAAGACACAACTACAGTTGATTGTTCCGACCTAGTTCTAAAATTACCACAACCCAACTAACTTAAGACAGCTCGGGCTTCTTCGTTACTAACTTTTAATGTTAATTTATCTATGTATAACATCAAATAAGTAGGTTTTTAGTTTTGGACCTCCACAAGTATCTTTTGTAATATACCTATTACCAAAATAAAGAGTTACACTCATCTAGTATTTGCATAAATTGCATGGTTGAAACTGCCCCACTAGGTGGTTGAAGGTACCCCACCGGAGGGGCACTATCAACCAACTGTTAATAGTTTTTAAAGTAATTAATTTCTCAACAAAAATTAATTTGAAGATCATACTTTTTGGTTAAAAAATATCTAAAAGTTTTAAGTATTGCTAAGCCATGTACAAAATTTAATTATTCAGCAGCATTCCATCTGTTTCTGTTTGTCGGTGATTTGGTTTAATGTGCCCCTCCTTTCCCCTAATAGAGGTCTTAAGGAAACCATCTAACGATGACTTTTTAGAGACGAAATCCTATTTTATAAATACCCTGGTCGCTGGTCATCTTTTTCAAAAATGAAAATAAAAGGATCCGACTCTTCTTCAATTTGCATAAATTATTTTAGCCCTCACTCCAACTTATTTACGTAGTGAATTTTTGTACTTTTTATAGAAAAGTGGGTGGTGTGAAGACGTAATATCTCGCGTAATGTTTACTTCGCGTGAATTTAAATATGCTTCAAATAACAACAAACAGATGTTCTAATATTCAACTCGCTTTTTACGATTGGTTACTAAATAATTAATTACTAAAACAATTACGTCATTAGTGAAAAAAATACATGAATAAAAAACATTTTCATAAAAAAACTATTATCTATATACTATTAAACTTTTAACTATTAAATATAATGTATAGGATACAAATAGTTATTTACTATTATTTTGTCAGTATAAACAGTAAACTCCAAGGCCGTAGCCGGGGGGAGAGGCAGGGGGGCTACGGCCGCCCCCCTATTATTGCTGCATGCTGCAAGTTTCAAAATTTACATATTTATTACTGGACGAATTTTCCATCCAGTCAAACCAAAGTGTTTAGGTTTTGAAGTGCGGGGTCTTTTTTTAGAATAGAACTTGGAATCCTGTAGTTATTAGCTAAGTGTACAGTAAAGTCACTTTCATAGTTGTGTGTAAACTGCCAGAATTTCAATGTCAAAGACATAACAAATAAATTCTTCCCAGATAAAAAATATTTTTTATCTTTTTTATGTGTCAAACTTCTTTAGTCAAACAGTTCGTTGAACGGATTAACAATCAACTGATTGGACTGACCAACGAAATACAGGGTGTCCGGTAAGTACCTCCTAATCTCTCGGGAGTGCATAGGGGAGGTCAAAATAAAACTAGTCCTTCCTATAATTTTTTTTCCTAATGTGCCCCCTAACGGAGTTATGGGGGGTCAAAGGGGTACCTAGAAATTAACGTTTAGGGTTATAACTTTGAAACCACCCTGTATATTTTAATAAAATTTTCGTACGTTGTATTACACATGGAGCTCTACGATTTGATGCTAAAATCAACTTTTTGCTATTATCAGGTGTCCAGAAACGGACTGGCCCTATCACAATTTTTCTCAAAATTTTGACAGAAGTAATTTTATCAAACTGAAAATATTATTATTAGATACTCTGAAGGTTTTTCTTTAAAAATGGTACTCTTTATTTATTTCGAAAAAATGAACGGTTTGCGAGATAAATCGGTTTTGAAAAAAATTGGTAACAAATACAACAAC
>NW_019416277.1:1081351-1095732 GCF_000390285.2 Anoplophora glabripennis
GTAAAAAGTTATTAACTAAATTTTCGGTAAAATTGGTCGTAAGTGGCGCCCTCTACGAGCAATGCTGAAATTACAACACGCATCTTATTCGTCGCCTAAAAAGATATAGTTTCACAAATTATCAAGTTCCTAACATACACATTTTCGGAATAATCGCAAAAAAACGATTTAAAATTTTAACTTTCAACACCCTGTATTTCCGAAACTATCAACTTTCGGATAGGGCATGTTTGCGTCAATGGTCACATTTTACGTGTAGTATCTTCAGCTTTCGATTTTCCCATTGTTAATGAATCACCCTGTATATCACTATTATACACTTGCAGTTCGGTATTTAAAAACCATTTTTGGTTGACTAATGACTATGATAACTATAGAACTGTTGAAATAAATGAAATACAAGGATTCCTTTAATGTTTCGTATTTTGTTGAGAGTTTTGTACAAAGTACTTAATAATTGTGATTAATCTATGTGTTAATAGTTTCTTAAAAGCATTCTACGGAGTGCGGTTAAGTTTATAATGTGCCGTACGCGATGATTTTCTGTATGTTCAACAGGCGCATACAATTCAGGAAACGTTAACGATAAGCATAAGAGGTAAAAATAAGCTTTTTTCTTATTCTGAATGTGTTGTCAAGTTGTAAAATGTCTTATACCCTGGAGAAAACTTTTGTAACTAGTACAATAAAAAGATATTGTTTCTAACTTGCTCAGATTTTCTAAAACTCTCGACAAAAAAACTGCTATAAATTAACTACAAATTACGAGTTAAAATGCCCCTCATAAGCACGCCGCGCCGCCTCTGTACGCATTAATTATGACCATATTAACCATTCAATTTTTGTCTGTTGTTAGATATAGCAATAATCGTCCCTGCGTTAGATAAGTTTTAAGTCAGTCTCCATTCAAGTCTCATATTGTTCAGATTGACTCTCTAAACAATTATACTGATTTTAAGAAATGATTTATGATAAATATTCATACGTTATAGGTCATAACGACATAAAAATGATCATTTTTTAATTGAAAATATTTTAATTTCTAATTTGATTGTTTGTACTATACATATAAAACTAGCTCGTAACTTAAGGTATTCGACATAAAATGGTGTTGACAAACTTGGGTTTTATACCGGTAGGTATAAACATTAATAACAAATATTTTCTATCAAAATCTTGAAACTGCACAACTGTTTTTGAAATTAATAATAATAAATTCCTTCTCCATTATTTTTTTTAAGTAAACAGAAAAACTATTTCTTTTACCAATATCACTTTAGTTTCTAACACGAAAACGTGTTTTTTATTGTGAAAATTATTAGTGAAGAAATGTTTAAGTGAAATAATGTATTTACAGATTGTTACGTTTAACTGTGTTTTCTGTTTGTGAAAGGCTTGTGGTGTGTGTATTAATAAGTGCAAATAAATACACTAAAACGGAACACCAATACAATAACATAAATTAATGATCTTGGTAGTGACGCTCATGCGAGTTAGCTGCACATCTTTATATACAGCGATTTTCAAATAGGCATGTAATTCAACCAGAGGCAGAGTTCGTAATATAAATGTGGTAAGTCACTAGGATTAAAAAAAAATCTTTTTGAAAAAAATATTTCCGCCAATCGAGTTTTTACAGAAGATTTATTAACTCTTCAGATATCTTCTCCAGGTTTGTAAACACCCTGTATAAAACAAAAAAATAATAGAACATTACATTATATTGAATATAACAAAATGTGTTTATTGCTAAATTTTCGTCAGAGTCTAACCTAACCCAGACCTGTATACTCAGTCCAAAATAATGAGGTGACCTAGTATTCCAATGAACGCCTTACACTTATCTACGTATGTGCTGCTCAGGCGATGATGTTTGTCAACGTCATATAACATGCGTGTGTTATTCATGTCTAGAAAGTGGCGATACTTCCCACATATGACGAATGACTCGTATTTTTAAAACGCTACGGCTACAATAAAAAATATCGATATTTTTATATTTTCTATGCCTGAAACTATTGAACCAAATTCATTTCGTTGCGTTGCAGCAAAATAACAATAATAAACTATTATTATTCAACCCGAAATAATTTTTAAATAAAAGGGTAAGTTCTTGGAAATAAAATAGCAATTTGTCTAACTAGATTTTTTTTTCTCAATTAACGCTGTGCAAAACCATACATATCGTATAAACTTCAACGTCACCTGTTACATGGGTGTTGTATAATAATGAAAACCTAATATTGACAGTTAGTAGAAGGAGGCACAAAAACAAGCGCTTAGGTGGGGAATTCTGAAAGGAAGCCTAGTTAGTTGAAGTGAGAACAGTGTGGAGATGGGTAGTAAGACGATCGGCGGGCAGTGAGGCAAAATAGTGAAAAATAAAAGTGTTTAACCGGTATTAGTTAGCAAGTAACATTCTCTAAGTACTTTATTGTTAATTGTTCTATGTAATCTTATGATTGTGACGATTATAGACGTTTCATGATAATAATCTGTATATGTTTAGCCTTGATTGTCTTATACTCAGGGGCGTATGTTTTTCTAACGTAAAATTATTACAATTATTATTAAAGATTGCTCATTATTTATTACATGTTAAAATATGTATATATTATCGTGACTGCCAGGATATTGCAATAAAAACTCCTTTGTTTCACACTTGTTTTATCATGATTGCGTTGTTCGAAAAACAAGTAATAAAGCATTTCTTGTGCTCACTTTATGTCATACGCATATAAGAGCCTTGTTGAATTTACTAACATTTTCGCCCGTGAGGAATGAATCTGAAAAAAAGAATAATTAAATACAAAAAAGAATTGCTAAAACAGATCTTCCGAAATCTCAACTCATAGCTGGATTGCCTCCCGTATCGGACTCCAGTACCTTCCGGCCCTGCCGGCTAAATGACACTAAACCTCTTCAGTTTTACTTGGAAGTGTGTATGTCTAATTCCAGTGAGGTGACATTTAGTAACACATTAAATGAGTCGGGCGTTAATTATCATTAGCAAAGGATCTTAATTTATGCCTTTTGTTAGCGGTTGTTTTGTATTTATATTTGGGTAGTTAGAGCAACGATCGTGGGTTTCTCTGCCATGCTCTTTCCCCACAGGAGCTCTAGGTGAGCCTGGCACTCTCATTTTATGTTAAATGGTTGTTAATGTTTTTGTTGTTCTTTCTATTTGTCACATGTTTAATTTGAAGACTGTTGTACGTAAATAATAAAGTTAGGTGTATTTACTCTGCTTTTGTTTTTATAAAATTAAAACATACTTCCCCTCTTTAAAGTTAGTAGCCTGCGCCTTCCGGTCAATTAAAAATAGATGTATACAACGTAGGTATTCCTTATGACGATCACATATTTTTGGCCACAACTACGTTTACTTATATTTTTTTTTCGATCGAACCCGGGGTTGTTATACCACAACGCCGATTGAAAGTATTGAAAACAGCTTATAAACTTAACGACACGATTCGTTTTCCGAGAAGTAACACCAGTGACTATAACAGTCACTGGTAATACAATTGTTTGCAATGCAATAAATGAACTATTACTTATACAGGATGTTTCAGAAAACAAGGGCCAACGCTTTGGGGCAGATTCCTAACATAAAAACAAGATTATTGCTTCATATCAAAATGTGTCCGATTTCGCTTCGTTTCGATTCGCTATCCGAAGAACATTTTTCAATTTTGACACTGCTGTTATGAAAACGCTAAAATACTAAACTTCATTTAATAATATCTCAGAAAAAAAATTGTTTTTCAAATTTGAAAACGGTATTTTGAAGGGTAAGAGTTCTACTTTTAGATGACATGGCTCGTTTTCAGAAAAAAAAATTTTGCGATGAAATATAAGGTCAAATATAGCAAAAATGGCGTTTTTCGCACTTTTACATTAGGCGTGACGTGATGGAGTAATTCTGAGGCCGGCCGGCCAAATCCGGATTCGGATTTTACGCAATAAATTTATTCGGAAATGACACTGGGCTGCTCTAGAACAAACACAGCCACTTTGCTGCAGACCTATGTTATACAGGGTGTTTCTTAATAACGTGTTAATATTTAAGGAAGTTATTCTTGGGTTCATTTTAAGAAAAAACTTCATATGAACATATGTCCTAAAAGTCTTACATTTTGAACTACAGAGTGCTAAAGTTTTATGAAAAAATTTTTTTTATGATAACACCCTATTACCCTAGATATTTTTTCAAATTTGGTACATGCCTTCTATTCATCGAGATGCATTTTCTGATGTACAAACAATTTTATTATTTTTGCCAGTGGCGTCTGTACAGGTTTTGTACTGAATATTTTTGAAGAAAAATATGTTACACCACTGCTTTTTCTTAAAGTAAAAATAATTTCTGAAATCCTCATTCCTGTCTGAGCAAATGTGGTGTTTTGAATTTTTTTCGTTTGACGTACGGTTTTCTATAAAAAAATAAAATTCATTCATTTGCATCTTATTGGACCACTTACGAGTAAAAAAAATATATGAAACATTCAACAATAATTTATTTAAGATAATAACTTTTAAACGTTGAAATTAAGAAATTACAGTAATCTACATACATTTTGGAATGGTAAAAGAAAATACCCTGGCGTAATACCAAAGTTATCATAAAAAAATGTTTTTTCATAAAACTTTAGCACCCTGTAGTTCAAAAGTTAAGACTTTTAGGACATATGTTCATATGAAGTTTCTTTCTTAAAATGGACCCAAGAATAGACTCCTTAAATATTAGCACGTTATTAAGAAACACCCTGTATATAATTATAAACGTACTTACAATAATCGATAAACATAATGTAACATTTTACAGGAAATGTTGAAAGTGTCCACCTTCAGCTCGAATAAAACCCCGAATTCGTTTTTTTGATAGTCTTTTTAACTCGGCGAATTAAAGCAAATGGTCTGATATACGCTGCCAAAGATCTTCCCTTGAAGCGATAGGAGTTTTATAAATAAGCTCTTTCACATATCCCCAGAGGTAGAAATCTATGAGTGTTATACCTGGGGAACGAGGCGGCCACGCAATTAGACCACCCCTTCCAATCCAGCGGTTTACAAAAATTCAGATGTTGTCGAACTGGAGCCGCAAAATGCTCCGACGCGACGTGTTGGAACCATAAACGATTATTTCTCAGATTTAGAAAATCTGGAAGGTTATTTTGAGGGAAATTAAGATAAGATGCGTTTCAGGAGATTTTGAAGTTCTATGGGGCTAATGATTTGATTGCCAACGATTCCTGCCCATATGTTTAAGGAGAATTGGTACTGCGAATTGATTGGCCTAATCGAATTGGGATTTTCGTCACACCAAGAATGAAGGTTGTGAAAATTTCTAATACCCCGCGGTGCGTAGTCTCGAGGTAATAATTCTTGAACTCGGGTAAATTTGATGCTCATGGAGTGTCCTTAAAACATATACAGGTGATATGCCGATTTCGTTAGCGATGGTTCTTGTACTGGCCATCGGCTCGTTTTCAACTTCATTCAAAATAAATTCCTCGGCTTCCGGGCGTCGTCAATGCCTTTGTATGCCAGCATTTACTTAATTTCAAACTTCCCCGATCACGTAATCGCCTAATATTTTCAAAAATTTTGTTTTCAGGAAGTTCAGGAACTCTTCTTAAAGGAAACTTATCTAAATACAATCTTCTCGCAGCATTCGAATTTTGTCTGCTTCCCCATAACAAAGCAGCATATTAGTAAATTCAATGAAGGAATACATAACGTTCGGTATTTTTACATGCGCATTTAAATCGTGAATTTATAATAATCAATACTAATTTACTAAGCATGATTAAGAGATATTAGTTGACAATACTGTACCGTTTACCTTTGACGTTTCCGTCTTCCATGTCACCACTATGTGCTATGTTGATTATTAAAATTTTAATTTCCGAGCACATTTAAATTAGAAACCTCAACGGAGAACCAATTTTTTCTTCGAGTCTAAGGGCTCACAAGTAAATCATGTCCTATAATTCATGTTCAACATAATAATACTTAGGAATGTGTCTTTGGTTGTTAATAGTTAGTTGTCCAAATTTCATTTAATTTCCTCGAGTGGAAAAAACATTTTATTTTCTAATTTTGACACCCTGTAACTAAGGAACGAAGCGAAATCGGACTTATGTTGATATGAAAAAATAATCTTGTTTTTAGTTTAGAACCTACCCCCGAGCGTTCGCCCACAATTTCTGAAACACCCTGTAGATTATACGAGATCACTAAACTTGAAGCTTTTAAAATGTTTCAATTTTTGCACTTTACATATTTATACACGCAATGTTATAGTCTTTCCCAAGTCAGTTGAACATGTAAAAAAACGCCTGGCAATAAAATTTAATGAGTTTCATAGGCGTCCCTAAAAAAGTTTTCTGCTAAAGGTAAAAAATTATAATAATTTGTATATAATGTGTAGAAAATTTCTATTATATGTTCATTTGGCCAACAACATATTTTAATTATTTATGTCCTCAAACAATTTTATTATATTGATGGTAAATTTCGTTTTGTTTCATTTCAAAAGGTCTCCAAAATGTCATGTAATAATATTAGTAAACAAAATATCCCTCTTATTTCCCCCTTTCGCAATTGTAAAACAGAATGGTGCCTATAATAAATTAAAATTATCTTAATCACACCAAATTCCGCATTACTGCATTGCACTGCCAGACGACTTGTCGACAACTAAAATTTATGACGCAGTCAACCAGAGCAACTGTGGGTGAACGCTGTTTGCCCGCACGCGCATTCTTCAACTGGGCGTATACATTTCTACCACCTGCACGATTAGTTCGACTAGACCTGTATATGGGTATGGTTAAATAAATATGGGAACAAGTTTTTCAAATATTTCAATGCAGAGTTGCTGCGTAGCGACCGAGCCTGGTACATACTGTCAAGTTCGTGGTTCTTCAACTGAAATCGGAAAGACTGTACTTTGTATTTATAAGAAAAAAAGAAACAAAATTATGGTAAGATTTTATTTAGAATCAAATCTTCTCAATTGGGTACATATATAAAAATTCTTATTATAAAAATTATATACTTATATATACACATATATATTACAAGACTTAATTGCACTCTTAAAATTGTTAAAACAATATTATGTAATATACAATTACAAAAATGTTAAATACATAAATAATTCCACCTTACAACATTTCCGAATTATCTAAATGAGAGAAAAAATATCAATATCACGTTTATACCATTCTTCTTCTTTTTATAGGTGTCCTATATTCATCTTCACTACTCGAATCGTAGCTAATGGCGTGCAGAAACTTTTCTTTAGAATTATTCAACATTTTTAGTGGTTTTTTAAAGAAATACAACAGAAAACTATCTACGAACTCTCTAGACTTATCTTCCCACTTAGCAATTATATCATCTTTTCTTTCTCCAAATGTATCTATAAAATTCTTGCCCTTATCCTTAAGTTCGTGCATTTTGTTCTCTATTCTAATTTTCTTCTCCTTTAAAAAGGAAACATTAAGTTCCTTGGCCGAATAACCCCTAGCTAAATTTCTCCTAACGTATATATCGTAATCTCTAACAATCCTCGCAACAATATCAGATGTAGAAACGCCTTCTGTTCTTTGCGTTGCGACGAACATACCCCGTTTCTTCAATTCTCCATAGACGTCATCGGTCTCCTCTGTAGCATAAGGTATGTCGTCATGTGCTACAAAGTCTATTTTATACTTTGTCAAAAAGTCGTCACTGTAAGACCATGGGGCGTCCCGTAAGACCTCATCGACATACCGGCAATGTCGAATTGCATTGTATCGTTCATCTTCATTTAAAACCGTTCTTCCTTTGTACTCGTGAAGCATCTTATCGCTGCAAACTGAAATATTTCGTCTAAGTTAAGACTAAGCAATATATAAAGAGAAATGTGTCAACTATTTTTTGCAAAACGCTTCTGTTGATTTAAAATACGTAGAATATATGAAAATATTTTTTTCTATTATAGTTGGTATATGACTACATATTTTCCTATAACAGCCTTCCTCTCATCCTTATTTTTATTGTGTTCCCTATATTTCCCCATTTTTCCTTACATTCGTTTTTTAGTATTTCCTAGGACGTGCTTGTTAAAATATTCAGGGTGTTTTCTACATTTATGTTTCTAATTCAAGTTAAAAAAATGTATTTATTCAATAGGAAAATCAGTGACACAAAATTAATTTTTTTTTGGAGACGAATTATACATATGACGATTCTGCTCTATTTAAAATTATTTTAAAAAATTCTATATATTTTTATATGTGATAGTTTGTTATTTTGAATTTGCGTGAAAAGCTTTTTTTAAATAACCATTCGAAATGATTCGTTTTTCAAAGGATTTTTTTTTCTTAGAAATGACACTGTAAAATAGTTACACTCAATACTGGAGTGAACATTTTCAGAGATTCTTAAATCAGCGTCCAACGTGCCTCCACCTTTTGAAATTGTGGCATGAACTTAGAAAACACCCTACATATCTTAACCCCTATTTATTTTCAAAATAAATGCATATTGTTGTTAATTTATGAGCAATACGGTCGTAATAAAAATATTAGGATCAACCTAAGGCAAATCAAAAGAATCTGAATAAAAAATCCATTACCTCTGTTAATACGTCCATTAGTTATCTAAGTACCCCTTTAATAAATATTGCGCTGATAAGGAAAGCCTCTTAAAATGATAATATTTGTATAAATAATGTTAATACTGCTCATAACGAAATTATATGACAGCAATATAACCTCAAGTAGCTATTCATAAATAACAAATGACATAAATTATAACAGACCTTCTATGCGTCTTACACCAACATAAATATATGAGCATCGGTGGCTAATGCCAAATCTTAAAAAAATATCGATGACACATTTATCAAATTGGTACGAATGTAATAAAAAAGTTGCATCATTTTCAACTGACGCGAGTTATTTTTAAACTGGATTCTCGGAGTAAGAGTTAGCAATTCCAAGTTCAAAGTTTCTTTTTCCAAATCGTTCGATACTCGACGCGAATGAGGAGCTTGGGGTTATCAATTATCATATAATAAATTAATCATAAATTGTAGCCACTGAATTGCATATTTTTTTAAATAACAATAAAATGCGTAAATATTTATTTTTACTTTGAATAGGTAGGTATGTATAAAGTTGAACATACAGACCACGCCGTACAAGTTATAAAGTACATATACAGGCTTTACGTGGGCACAAATGCTTAGTTTTCGATATACAGGATGTTAAAGTTTTTTATTTTTTTCGATTTTTTAGAAATAATTTCCAAATAGATTTAAATGTTGACATGAAATTTGGGGAACGGGGGTTTTTTAGGATGCTAAATTTAAATATGTCATTGCTTTTGACGCTGCTTGCCGCCACCGCCACCTATAAGGGTACGTTTGAATGACATATTTAAATTTAGCATCCTAAAACAAACCCCGTACCCGAAGTTGTATGCCAACATTCAAATTTGTTTGGAAATTACTCTAAAAAAATCGAAAAAAACAAAAAACTTTATCACCCTGTATATCGAAAACTAAGCATTTGTGGACCCAAGTTTATAGGAGAGAAGTCTTATTTTGATCTCAAAAATACGCCCCTAAATTCTTTGTACTGAATTTTGAATCGGCCTGTATATTTGTTGAGGATTTGATTAATTTTAAATTTAATTAAGGGACCTTCTGAAATATCATAATTTATAGTTTTCTTAAATCATACCTCATGGGATGAGGCGATTCTAAAGAGGATAAAATAACTTGCAATTTCAAATGCTTGCATAACTTGCATTTTAAAATTTCTTGGCAAGTGTTACGGCAAGTTGTCAAAGATAATACAGGTACCAATATAAACCAAGCAGTCAGCACGATTAGATTAATCGAAAAAGTATTTAAAGTAAACTCAATAAAAGTATTCATAGAAATTCCACACATTACATATTCCCAAAAATAATCTGTGGCTGCGTCAACCTCTGACTTGACAATTTGGTGACGACATTTTTAAATGGGATTTAAATAACAAGGTCTAACCTTTACTGATTCCACAAACCGCAAGAATAGAGATATAAATAACTAATAAATTATTCCTGAACGGACTAACAAGTTGTCCAACAAAGCAATCAAAAGATTTCTAAATTCATTTCATTTTTGAAACTGAATTAATATGTACTCTGTACATTACCTTTCCAAATATTACTTAGTGCCTAATGACCTCTCAAATTACATTAATATTGTTTATATTAAAGCCATTACTTAATTTCATTTTAAAGGCTTAACAAATGAGAAGATTTACCTGACTAATAGACAAGCACATTAATTAATTTTTTCAACAGTTTATGAATTAAATTTTACAGGACACGTAGACAATATGTCATGTTTGTAACTTCAATTGATTAATATAACTATTACCATTAAAAAATAATAATTTCATTTATACAAATTCCTAAACATTAAGTAGTACGTTACCTAACCTAAACAAGTATAATGTTAATTATTAGGTATAATAAACTTCCACAACAATTAACTGCTTTTATTTCATTATTTTATATGTGAACGGTTCAGTTAAATATAGCTAACTGGTCAAAAGTTACAAACATACTAATTTTCATCAGCGGGTAGTACATGCATACAAACCAAATTCCACATAAAGTGGATGGATAAATATTAATTACTTAATTATTTTTCTCCATTATCTCAAAGAAAGAAACAGATTTATCTACTACATTTAAGACGAGCTGTAAATCACAATAAATAATAGGCTTCTGTAGTTTCACTTCAAGATCAACTTATTACTTTAGAAATTATACCGCTACGAACATCACTATTACAGCAATATGCGGATGCAATTTGAGTCTCAGATCGGATGTATACCTAATTAGTACTTCAAAGTACTTAAATTTTGAATAGCACATAGACATTTTATTATACTTTGATTTTGAATATACACCAAAGATCAAAGAATAAATTAGGAACGAAGTGGCCCGTATTTTGAAAAGGGCGATGTTAAAATTAGCTTTCTAGTTTGATTCTATATTGGTATGTGACAGCGTTAGAGTATCCTACAGATATTTAGAAATATTATTTTCGTAAAAAATTTAGTTACTTCCATACAAGATAGCAGGTAAATCATATAATTTAGAATCGTTATCGTATAATTTAGAACTTAAAAGGCCCTTACTCCTCATTATCATTACTTAAAATACAACTAATTTAGAAAAAAAACTCAGTCGAAAATTAAAACAACTTTTAAGAACGTCATAAACCTAACATAAAAGAAATAAAAAAATAACTACCTCCTACGATTAAATAGACATTAGGAAATATGCTTTTGGCCTGCATCAGCACCCTGGCATGTCCTTGATGGAACAGATCAAAAGCACCATCTGCATATACTCTAACGGGTCTTGGTGCTGTACCACTACGGGCCATTTCGTACGTAATTTTTACATTATAATCACACTCATCGCGAATTTTCTTTGGTCCAGAGTCCTCGCTAAATGGGGCGGCAGAAAAGGTGCCCTAAAATGTTTATAAAAAAAACTTATTTAAAAAAAGTTCAAATTTCATCAGCTAAAATATACTCTCAAGGTTTCAAGGCACAGTTTATTAACATTTACGTAACCAAAATGGTATTATAGCCGTTAAAAAATCATTCAAGTATTTTTTTGAACTTTATACATTATACAGGGAACCGACACAGAGCATGCGCATATAGGGGAACCCAAAATATGGTGATTTAACGCAACTTACCTTTATACTAAGCTTAGAAAAACCAAATTTGGTACACGGTGTGAGTGTACCAAAAGCATAACCGACAGTATGTAGAGTTCATTGAAGCCTTTTAAAGGGTTGATAAGGGATGATGCGCCATTAAAATGTGACAGAATTTTTTAACCCCTTGGCGGACTTAAAAAATTATTACTTTATTTTATAGGGAATTTAATTCTAAAATTTTTCTTACTCTTGTTAGTTTTCAAAAAACTTTGTTAATTTCAACAAAAACACGAATAACTAATAATACGTACTGTAACTGATTTTAAAATCATCAAAAATACAAAAGTTACTTATGAATTTACACGTCAAACTTGACGATCAGGAAAAAAGTTGGAATAAGAATAATTTAATAGAAAAACAAACAAGTTAAACAACAGAAATATGATACAATTTGCACTGATAAGTTAAAGAAATTGTTCAAATTGATCATCGTTTTCTCTCAGGCATAAATTAATTTTTCGTCGAAAATTGAAATCTCTATCCAATAACTGCTGATTGTTTCTAATGAATGTGCATTTATTCGTAATGCGATTCCACAATTCTACTGGAGACGCGACTGGCGAGGAATACACAAATTCTTTTAACGTTTCCCAAAGAAAGAAGTCACATTTGTTGAGGTCT
This sequence comes from Anoplophora glabripennis, assembly GCF_000390285.2. NCBI lineage: Eukaryota > Metazoa > Arthropoda > Insecta > Coleoptera > Cerambycidae > Anoplophora > Anoplophora glabripennis. The sequence continues at coordinate 1,093,767 of NW_019416277.1, forward strand.
GGTGATCGGGGAGGCCAAACTTGTGAGAAATTATTTCCTCTTTTAATCCATTTATTTGGATACTGGTGGTTTAAAAGATACCTATCTAACAATATTACTAGAATGCTCCATCATGCATAAACGAATGTTCCAGTCTAAGTTGTAGTGGCACCTCGTTAAGTAGATACGGGAGAGTGTTTTGGGGAAGTTCTAAATAAGTTTCGCCATTTAATCGATTCAGTAAAATAACTGGACCCATGAAATACCGACCAATAACACCGATCCAAACGTTTATTTTAAACTAGTTTTGAAAATGTCTAGTTACTGAATGAAAGTTTATATCGGAATGCTTATGACAGTTATGTAAATTTATAATACCTCTGCGGGTGAAGCAAGCTTCATCAGTAAAGATAATTTTCTTTTGAAAATTAATGCCTTGATATAAACTAAACTGACAGAAATTCACTCGTTTAACCAAATCGTTTGGTATCTAACAATCGTTTCACTTTTTGGATATGATATGTGTGTAGTAGATTACGTCTGATCACTCGTTAGTTTGTCTAATTAGAATTCTAATACTAATAGTCCGAGTTTGACCCGGAGTCTTCGGGTTTTGATGGTACATCTTCGGGCTCCGGGTTAACACATTTTCTGATTCTGCCTTTTTTTTAGACATTAATTATACAACGCCCAGTCGAAATCCATATCTGAATCCATATCTCCAGGTCACGAACTAGATATTTCCTTCTTTCCCAAACCCCGTACGGGTCATGTCTCCGGGTCTATCACGAAATAGATCTGGTAACCCTATATGTGGGGCACCTTCAATTGTATTAAAAAATCAGCTCTTCGTCTTGTGCCCTGACTGCAATAGCACGTTCTCGAGTGCTACCGAAAGACTTGCCTGTTGCTCGAGCTCGTCTTTTAACATTGGAAAATGTTTCTCTATCGGGGATGTCTTCTGTAGTTTTCTAACCTAACATTAATAGCATGTCAACTTGTTCGCCAAATCCTTCAATTGAACTCTAACTTACCGTCGATTAATGCGCTTGGTATACTCACACCGTGTACCAAATTTGGTTTTTCTAAGTTCAAGTATGTATAACTGAGATATTGATTTTTTCAAAATTTGAAACCCCACTTAGAAGGCCTATAACTTTTCAGGGTTAATATAAAAGTAAGTTGCGATAAATCGCCATATTTTGAGTTCCCTTACATGCCCCTGCTCTGTGGCGGTTCTTATGTGAAACACCCTGTATATCTAAATTTTAGAGATACACTCAAAAATCTGTGAATTAAGGACTAAAGTCGAAGATCTTGTTTAAAAATAAATAATTTTGCAAATATATAACTTATGGCCCGATACTTTGAGTCTCGGTTAAAGCTTGATTAAATGATCAGGCGGATTGTACATATACTGATTTATTTTATAAAGTACTAGGTTGACCCGGCAAACGTTGTTTTGTCATATAAATTATTCCTAGGATTATTTTAGTAGATTTTTCATAAAGAAATTTCACTTTTACCATCTATATTATATTTAGTGTTATTCAGTGTATATCGTGTATATATTTTTTTTATGAATGGTAATAGTAAATGTCATTATTATGGTTGATGCACAAACAATAATAATAATGGCCGAAAACTGTAGGGAGTGAGAAACGGCTCATTGTGTGAGAGAGATCTCATCCCTACTCCGTGCTGTTTACTGGGTCAGAAGTGACACCGGTCGACGCCTGGCGGGGATAAAAAAAATGATCAAGTGATAATTGATCAGTTATCGACCGGGGTTGAAAATTATTGAATTACTAATATCGCTATTAAAAAATAAGGGTTGATGGTAGAAGGGTGAAAATTTAGGATTGTATGTATTTTTTAAGGCCACATCATAAAAAAATAAAAAAATAAAATTTTGTCCAAAAAACAACAAAAAAAAATTTGGGGTGGACCACCCTTAACATTTAGGGGTATGAAAAATAGATGTTGG
>NW_019416277.1:1096013-1120181 GCF_000390285.2 Anoplophora glabripennis
TGATAAAACACGTACAGAAGTTCTTGGCGCATTTTCCATTATTTGTTGGACATTTTCTTTTAATTCTTCAGTCCGCTTTTTAGGTCGGCCGCTTCCTTCTTTTCTTGTTACACTGCCCGTTTCACGAAAAACATTAACACAACGCTGAACTGCACTTTGAAAAATTTTGTACTCAACAACGCCGGGAAATTGATTTTGAAATTCTATGAAACATTCCTCAATAGAATACTTCCATATTCCATCAATCTTGCGTCCATTTCTAAAGTAGGACTCTATGATAAACACTTTTTGTTCTTGAGAAAACACCATTTTAAACGCTTTTTAAAACGAAAATATTCAAATTGATAGCGGCGATATAGCGCTTTGACAGATGACGTTTAAGTTCATTTGCTATACGCTACGCCCTACGTCCAAATTTTCAGAACCAACTTGACCACGTTTTTATTTGAACGCTCGTTATAAGATAATCACAGTCTAATCGCCTGATTAGTCAATCAAGCCTTAACATAGGCTCAAAGTACCGGACCTGTATGTAGTACGTACAACATATATCTTATTGGTATTATTAATAAACATAATCAACGGTTTAAAAATTAAAAAACCCTTAATATGGAGAATTCAACAATAGTTTTTGGTCTACCCAGCGCTGACAGTATTATACAAACTCAGTACCGTAAACCGGGGTTACATTGGACATCAGGGTGGGATTGGCCATTTTGTAGTTCCCACTTAAAAAAAACTAATGCGGTTGTGGGAGGCGGAGGGGATATATCGATTGCGCCGTTGACCACATGTTTAATAAGACATGTGAAGTTAACGTGGGTGGTTGTCTTTACTTTAAATTTTTTGCAACGATTGATTTTGAGTATTGTCTAACAGGTAAGAAATGTTTATACTTTTAAGAACCGATAAACTTTATACTACAGTTATGTAGTACTAATGAGTGAAGTATAAATTGTATAAAAATAATATAACCTATAGATCCTGCTATTAGGTTGTGCAAGTTTAAAATATTTATCTTTTATGATTTTTGTATAATTAAAAAAAATTGTCAACGACATTTTTTTAGGGGTGAGATTGGCCGTGGTGCAAACATATAAAAAACGTTAGGATCCAGGCCCTATGCGAATTACCAACTAAAATATATGGATGAAGAAATTCAACAGGTCCAGGATATGGAAAATTCGTCGTGGGTAATAAGAGCAATCATTTAAAATTTGTTGCCAAAGTTTTAGAATGCACATCTCACCTCTCAAAATACGAATGTAAAAATTAAAGCAGATTTTGAGACCTATAGATACAAAAAATGACACATTTATTTATCCTGTAGCTTACTACATATCTTAATATCGCTACAGTTGATATGGAACAAATTGTATAAAAATTAGAGAATCCTAAGGAACTAAGAAGGGAACACTTCAGATTTAATAATATGTTTTTTAACTGCCTTAAGGTGATGTTAGGATAAACCCTAAAGTTTTATAGTTTTTTATAGAACATATTTATCTTTTTTTATATTTATTTAGGCAAACACAGTGTCATGCTGTCTTCATATGCTTATGTTATGATGAAAATAAATATTTTAACATATAAACAACTGTTTTTTTTCTATGTACATTATGACTAATAATTTATTTTTTAAAAACTAAATTATTGTCCTATCTTACTCTTTAGTCATGTTGACTTCAAAATATATGGCGTTTAAACAGCTATCCAAACTCGCCCCGAAGTGCGGGGCGAGTTGGGACAACAAAAATCCAAAAAAATATACATTTCAGCATCATCAATTGTAAAATTTCATGATGTCTATGTATTCGTTATGTATCAATTGCAATGCACAAAAAGCAAAGAAATAATAAAAACTATTATTCGCGAAAATATTGATGTGTTTACCTCAAAATTGTCCAATGTCACCCCGGTTTACGATACTAGAGATTACATTCTATTTGTGATATTAATTAATTTCTGTTATTCGGATTACACTGAAAAAACAAATATTACAAGTTAAAATAAAATAGCATGCCCGAGACAAATCCACTTCTACCATAATATGAGATTAAACATCCCGGCTGTCTTGAAAGATTAATCTTTCATTTATTGATATATGGTGTCAATTATGACAAATATTAGAATTAACTATTTAATTATCCTTATTAGTATTACAGAGATCTTGATGTTCACTACGCGACCATGTTATCACCATCAGAAAATATTTCAATGATATTGCTGATTCTCCTGTATTCTAGTGTATTTTTTCTTATGGATTTGCGACAGTGCTACAAGGAATTCAGGTATTCCTGAGACCAGAAGAGCTCCATCAATTAATTGAAGCTATTTGTAGCGCGATAATTGATTTCTAGAAAACACCGACATCTTCGTTTCGTAAAGCCAATTAGGAAATGACCGAATGTTAAGGGCCCCATATTCTTTAAATAGTGTTTTCCACAAAGACGAATAATTTCAAACATTTAATAACTGAATAATCTAAAGCTTATCAAATAATAGGAATGTTATGTCATGCCATCNTTTTTCATTTTTATAAATAAATCAAATATTTTTTGTTCTTTCATTCAATATTCTATCTGTTTCTTTAATTGCCAATAAATACTTTACCGGACCTCGAAATCTGGTGCGATGGCTGCTGTATATGAAGTGATATGTATACTACCAGATACCGGCATTGGATTTAAGTTTGTTTATAAACGTGCAATTTAAATTGTAATTTTATATCAAATACTCTACCAGGCTAATATGTCTGGTACCGCCTGAATGGTAGCCGGTCGCGCCAGACCTGGAGGTCTGGTAATGTCAGGATAGACATAATACCAAAAATTACCACCGCAGTGAACGTGTTTTAATTTCTGACGAATGACCCGGCTGTTGTCGAGATAAACTGCTTTGTGATGACCCATGTATAAAAGGTAATAATACCAACGATAACATCTACAGAGTGACCCATTTGAAAGCGGGCCACTCTCCCAACATTTTTATTTTTTGGAGCGATTTTAACGAAATTTTTTTTGAAATGTGGAGAGCGGAAAGGTGTATTTTGGGGCCAAGCAGCGTCCAGTATTTTTTAAAACTAAGGTCTACTAGATCACATTCAGAGGCTGAAAAATCCAGAATCTATATTAGCGATTTTTTTAGAAAAAATCTGCGTATGCCACTGGATTCGGCGTCCCCTGAAATGGATCTGTACCAAATTTCATAAATAAATATTCAACAATAACGATTCTACGGCTAAATTGCTGTCAAGTTGTTTATTATGCATTAAGAAGTTTTTTATCTAGTAACCCATACGATAACAAATCAGTCGCAACAAATATTTAATAACAGCATTTAATAGACATCCTTGTATCAAAATACAATGAAACAAACAGAAAAACAAATGAGAAATTAACATAAAATTTACAAAACACACAATAAAATAAAATTAACACATATGAATTAACTTTATATTCTGGATTTTTCAACTAAATCTCTATTTAATTGAATGCATTTATTGTATCGTCTTTCAATGTATGCTATGACAATAGACAATTGATGTGGTGTAATTTCAGCGCATGCCTGTCTTATTCGTTCGCGAAGTTCTTTTGCGTTGGTTGGACGAGTGTAATAAACTTTTTCTTTAATAAACCCCCGTAGAAAAAAATCTAGGGTAGTTAAGTCGGGAACCTTGGGAGGAAACTCAATTAATCTACTATTTCGCCCTAACCACCGATTAGGAAAATTTTCCTCCAGCCACGCTCTCACAGTCCTGGCATTGTGGATAGGACAGCCATCTAATTGAAACATTTACTTTCTGTGAATACTGTCGCCTACAGTTTATTACCCATTCGGGTTTTTTTTTGTGCCCAACGCCTCGTATTATGTGAATTTACTGTCCCATTGGTTGTAAATGTTGCCTCGTCAATAACAATTTTTTTTTTTTTAAAAATTTCTATTAAGGTATTCTCCTTGGCACCATAAGCAATATTCCATTTGTTTATCAATATCACCTTCTTCTAAGGTATGGAGAAATTTCGCTTTAAAATGCTTCATATTATTGTATTTTTTAAGGTTTCTCCTTATTGTTTCCCGTAGTAACTGNACACACGCTTTTTTCTTAGTTACTATTTTATTTGAGTAAATTTAAATAGTAACACTGAATAAACAGAACACCAAGGATTTTATTTTTGTGCTTACTTTTGTTGTACACGTTTTAGTTTTCAAGATTTCAGTACCTAAAAACGCCAGAAATTTGACTATTTCTCGGCCAGGGATATGGCCACCTTAAAGATAAAAAATTGTTTGGATCATTAGATAGTGACAAGATAAGAGTTGGATAGTGCTTCCATATCGAAACTGTATAGAGCTCGTCTGATATTAAATAAAAGCTGCTCGCCACCAACTCAGTTTCGTCCTATGTATGTATGTACGTGTAGTGAGATGCGAATTTTCATTTCGATACACATATTAGTTGCATATAAATAGACAATTTTAGTTGATCGTCATATATAAAACGTAAGACGTGTAATTTTCTCATTTACATATGGTATCAATGGTGTTAAAAAGGCAGTACGTAGAATCTTAACGTATGAATAATGTATAAAGTTTGAACTTTAAAAAAGCTTTATCTGTCTTGCACAATAAAATAAATTATGTGAAGATGTTTAGACAAAAACAGCTTTACTTCACTCTTTTTATTTCCTAGTGCAATGGTACCATGCATCGGGTTTTACACGTCATACGAAAAACTGATGCTGCTACTTCCTATTGTCTGGAGGAATTCCTTCTGAAGTCCTGAATTCACGTAGGAGGCTTATTGGAAGAAATGCGCGTTCACTGCTGCTACTTCGTTCGGGCAGTTGAGCAAATTCTGATCAACCTTGAAGCAATAGTTGATTGTCAATCCGGCTCGAATACCGATAATTATGCTGGGTATTGACGTAGTCAACTTCTGCATTTTTATAATTGAATTGCTTGATTAAATAGTAGACTGTATCTTACAGGTCTGTTTGACTTTAAACGTTGTTTATTTTTTTATGAGAAGCTTGCTGACCGAAACAGGCAAGTTTTTTATTTAACGGCAACTACTTAACTTTTTTCTTTTTAATGTTAACACTTTATCTTAGATATTTCTGCGTAGAATCCAGTAGCTTACTCATTTTTTTTATAATTCTAACGGTTTTCGAGTTACAGATTAAAGATATTTTTTTAACTGTGGATATAGTGGATCATACCTTAAAAAGGGATGTTCCACATTTTTCAAAAATATATAGTCCGTCATACATTTATATAATTTTGCATTTATTCAAAATATGTATAAGTAAGATAAAATATAGCACATACAAAAACAAAATTTTCAATAAACTGATCTCGTTTTATTTACCCACCCTGTAACACAAAGAAACACCTATACAAATAAAAATACAGTATGCACACTGTTGTTTTTAACAAATTCCCGAACTTTCTGGCAAATTTGATCTTCATTGATGATACAAAAAAACAGAAACACTCAGTTTTGCAGAAGCAAAATTTCGAATACGATTTTATTTCATAGGAATATAATTTGTAATGAATCCAATAAGAGTAGTTGGCAGAATTTCGGATAAGTACATGGCGACCATATTTTAAATTACCTTACTGAGCATATTAAACAAATGAGGCTATAGGTATTTACTATAAATTGTTTTCATATAATATGTAAAATAGTTGGAAGGGCAGACATTAATAAATCATCTCTTCAAAAAGATACAGAGAATTAAATGCTTCCAATTCACCAGAATATCCACATAAAATTTAAAAAAATGTCATTACTACACGATAGACTTTGACGAACAATCAATCGATAGAGAATGAGGAAAATCAGTGACGTGTCAAAACCTTTCAAAAGAGGAAAGCTGTTAAAAAAAATGGGGCAAAAATAAACCCCTCCAGCTAGTACATTGTGTTCAAAAACTTACCTTACTTAAAATTAAGAGCAAGTCCTGTACTTCGTTTAGCAAATTCATCTATAACCTCATCATAAAATTTCTGGTCGCGAGAAATCTCTTGAACAAATTCCTTTTCTATGGATAACAACGCCAATGCAGATAGTCTCTCTTGACTCATGGTATTTCTAAGAAAGTTTTCAATTCGTTTTAGGGCAGAAAACCTACATTCTGTCGATGTACTTGTGACGGGAATGGTAAGAGTTAATTCACATAATTTACAAATTTCAGAACAAGCCTGATCCAATCCACATTCTTTAAGAGATTTCCACAAATTAGTAACACTCTTTTTATTTATGCCTTCAGATATATTGTATATAACCGAAAGTTCTGATTTCAGTGAATGAAAATCAAAATAACTACAATAATTATTTTTCAATAAATTAAAAGCGCGTTCTGGAATGGTACCACCAACTCTAAAAATTTTAAACTGTTCAGGTTCTTAAATCGACTGACCATATGAGATAAAATATTGTTAATTATTTCCAAAAACAATCTCCTGTATTTTGCGTCTATCGGTTCTCTCATATCTGTGCGCGTCCTTTTTCTTTGTGGCTGCATATTAATTTCTAAATGTTGAAATTTATTCCACAGTTTATTAAATTGCTCTCTTTTGGACGAAATTCTTAATCTAAATTCTTCAATTTCTTTAATACAAAAACTTATATCGCTGGCTTTGTTTTGGAGAACCGCAAATAGTTTATCGGACAGTGGAAATATTTCAGAAAAAATAAGTAGCAAAAATTTAAGTCGGTGTCCATTTCAAATAAATCTAAATATCCTTTAGAACAAATTACAGTTTCATTGTCCCAAGCTTCTGGGTTATCCAATATTTCATGAAAAAACTCGATAAGCGGTTGTCGATACTCATATACAGTTTGTACTAATTTACCATTATAATTCCATCTAGTTGCAGTTAGTTCTGATAATCTCTTACGAATTTCCAAGTCTAAATAACTGGATCGCTTTGATGATTTTGAGAAAAAAGCTGCCAAACCACTTAAAATTGAAAAAAAAATCTTGCATTTATTTATAATTTTCAGACATTGTTCTAACACTGAACTCAAAGGATATGCCAGACAATGTACAAAAAGCGCATTTGGGTAATTTTTCTTTACTTTGGCCTGTAGCCAATCTAATTCATCTGTCATTAGTCCATAGTAACTTTGGGCTATTAACTTTGAGCCACAATTAAGTTCATCAACCATAGTATGAACTATGTTATAAATATCGGCGGCTATTCTTTCTGTAGATAAATTAATGAATCCAAGAAAATGTTCTTTAATTTCGCCATTACTGGTGACGTATCTTACAACTTTTGATAACTGGCTGATATTTGCGACATCAGTAGTTTGATATATGATGATAGCGATAAACCCAGTTTGTTTTATTTCACATTTTATTTTTTTAAATATAACCTCTTCTACACACTTAATAATATCATTTTGTATCAAACTGGGGGCACATTTAAATCTGGTACAGTTTTCTAACCTATATTTTAGAGGTTCATCGTATTATGCTAATAAATTTACGAAATCTATGTAATTTCCCTTATTTAATGAGTTTTCAGAATCAGTGTAGCCCCGAAAAACTAATTCATGTTCACCAAGACAATAAACTACGTCTATAAGTTTTTTAAGAATTTCGCGATTTTTTCGCACTTCTTTGTTGTGTTTTTCGTGTGAAATTCTAAGCTGATCATCTACATCATGTTCCTTTCTCGTTTTGTCAAATAGGTTCTCTTTAATTATAGCGTGAATATGCGTACTACTGGATCCATGTCTTTTTATTAGTTTATGTAAATTATTTAGATCAGAAAATCCATTCCCATTCCACAAATTTGTTTTAGTGGAAAATAAAATACAAGGCCAACAATATAAAAGAGATTTCTTGTCGCATCCAGTTAACCACTCAAATTTTTTATAATTTTCGGTTTGAAAATGTCTAAGATATGATTTAGTTTGTTTCGTTAAATTTAATAACTTGGGAGTTAATCTACCTTTTGAAATAATTTTATTCTTTTCTTCAAAACTAAGTGTTGAGAATCTTGTTGTTATTAATTTGCAAACAATACACTCACATGGCGCTGCACTTGTATTTGAATTTGAACTGTTACCGGTTTCTATCGCCTTCATATTTCGTCCGTAACCTGTGTGACTCCAGCTTATGGTGCGAATTTTATGCTCGACTGTCAGTCCCTGATCTATAAACACTACACTTTTTAAATTAAAACATTTATTTACCCTGTCTTCTTAATTCACTGTCACAAAAATCTCACAGAAATATGTCCAACAAATGTCACAACAGAACGGAATTTACTTTACTCTGCGGACTGCTACGCCCATCCGCTATGAAAACAATTATTGCATGTTGTGAGATTCCGTTTCAGCATGCGATATGCACCTTTTCGAGACGACTTCGGCGAATTTTGGTCATTCTCGCTGTTGCTAAGTCATACATTGGGGAAGAGAACTTCCCAAAAGAAATTAAAATTAATCATATATCGACTGATAATTAGCAAGGAACAAAGAAATGTATGATGATTGAAATTATTATAAGGAAGTTGAGCTTTCCTAGCAGCTTACATTGGTAGTACACACACATTTAATCTATTAATGATTTTCCAGACCATTGCGCGCATTAGCTCAGTAGAGTTTCAATAAAACGCACTAAAATTTTTGTAGAGGGGTTGGTGGCCTTGCTATAGAGAAACTGGGAAACTAGTAGTAAATGATTGCTGCGAAAGTTCGAAATTTATTAACTAACAATCTTACTGATAGATCGCACATCAACAATTGATGCAAAATACAGTGTTCATTCTTCACTAGGTTCTTCACTGATTTCCCCTAGCAGATTGTCAACTCCTCCTAACAAAAATATTTAGTGCGTTTTACTGAAATTCTACTGAAGCTAATTATAGAACGAATCCCATTAACTCAATGTGGCCCATTAAGGACCAGGACACCCTCCCATTTTGCTTTTCTCTTCAAACTACACAATTTTAATGATTTTTTTTTATATAGGTAGTCGTGTTCTGTACTAACTGAACTAATACTTATGATGATCCATTTGGTAATCCATGCCCTCCTGCAGAGCCGGATTAACTTTAGGTGAGGTCCGGAGCTACAAGCTCAAAAAAAACCTGTCGATATAAAATTTCAAATCATAAACACTTTTTGGTTTGATTCTAAAAATTGCCAGGTTGGTCTTTGTGGCAGTCGTGCCTGGCCATCGCCCGAATAATGTCGATTACTATACAGGGATGGCCAGTAGTACGGAATAAAATTCATATCTTTTGAATGTTAATTTTTTTTTAAAACGCCGAAACAAGTTAAACAAGTTTTATTTTTTCAATAGCAAGCTTTTTTTCATTTAGAAATTGAAACAATAATTTACAAAAATAAACTCAATGTCGCAAATGCTGAAAATGTCCTCCATTCACTATTTGGCATTCTCCAAGAGCTGCTAGTAAAAGCTGTCCACAGCATTCTGAATGACTTCAGCTGGTAAATTATGCATCTCCACCCTAATCTTGTTCTTTAAATTCTCAATATTATCCGGTCTGTCCTGGTAGACTCTTTCTTTCANTGGTAGCATTAATTGTGTTAATTTTTTTTACTGTTTCAAAATTTATGTGTGAATTATGACTTCCCGAGGTAAAAAAATGGTTAATTTGGTATGTGAACAGCAATCTAATTTACCAGAAATAGAGATTGAGAAAAGTTAGGAGTTAGAAGTGCCATATAACAATAATGTTGTTATTCAAGAAGTAGATTGTGGTTATGTTCCTTGTAGTTCGCTAGCTGTAACTAAAAATAAAAATGACCTAGATCGGCCTAGTGCCTTACCGGAAATTGAGGTAGAGGAAAATATAGAACCTGAGATGCCAAATGAGAAAGTATTACAAAAGGATGTTACTCAACAAGAAAACTCGAATGCTGATAGTGCTTCTAGTACTTCAGGTATTATTACTAAGAATAAAAGCAATCAGCGTGATTTTTCAAGTGATAACGAGTCAGAAGTTGATCCATTTGCTAACTCTTCGGATGAGGACCCAGATTATTTTCCTAGTGATAACAATTCCAGTTCTGATGTAGAGCAACTGTCCCAAGAAATAGAGTCAGACGATGAAGCTGAAACTGATGATTCAGAAGAAGAAATTGGGGATATAAGCGGTAAGTTTATAATTCATTAAATAGTGATAAAGTTTATAACTTACTTATTTCATTATTAGGACCAGATGTGTGGAGCACTGTAAAGACAACTAGAAACTTTCATATTGTTGAACATTCTATCGACTGTAAAATTAACATTGAAAATCAGGATGGTTTATCTCCATTAGATATATTTTCACTGTTTATCACAGATGAGATTCTAGAAAAGATTGTAGTGGAGACGAACACGTATGCTCAACAACAACTATTAACACAACGTAGAACACCAAAATCACGACAAAATACCTGGACTCCAACTAGAAAGGGCGAGATGAAAAGATTCTTCAGTATAATTATCTGCATGGGCTTGGTTAAAGTTCCTAATATTGATCTGTACTGGTCAAAAAACAGTTCATACCATAATCAGTTCATTCCGTCTGTGATGCCCAGAGACAGATTCTTGTCATTACTTCGATATTTGCATTTTAACAATAACGATGGTTTACTAGAAAGTGACGATCGGTTATACCGAATAAGGCCCCTTCTGGATATGATCAATGCAAGATTCATGACTGTAATGACTCCTGGAAGGGACGTCGTTATAGATGAAAGTATGGTGCCTTGGCGTGGTCGCCTAGGGGTGCGGCAATATATTAAAAATAAGCGCCATAAGTATGGCGTCAAATTGTATAAACTCTGCACCGTTACAGGATTCACTTACAATGTCAGAGTGTATTGTGGGAAAGAGGATTCAATCGGAAATAAAGACCATTCCCATAAAGTAGTTTTGAAATTAATGTCTGGGTTGCTAGATAGTGGTAGAACTTTATATGCTGACAATTTTTATTCTGGCATTCCTCTTGTAAAGGAGTTATTAGATCGGCAATCTTTGTATTGTGGTACACTCAGGAAAAATAGGAGGGGCCTACCAAGAGAAATCACTAACAAGAAACTGAAGAAAAATGAGATATGTGGACTAGAGAATCAGCACGGTATAAAAATAATACAATGGCAAGACAAAAGATCTGTTCTAATGTTATCAAGCAAACCTGAGCATTCTGTTACTTTGTGCAAAACTGGAAAAAAAACTAGGCCTAATAAGAATGGCGAACCCGGCAAAGATATTTTGAAACCCAAAGTTGTATTGGATTACAATACAAAAAGGCGTTGACTATAGCGATCAAATGTCCGCCTATTACAGTTCTTTGAGGAAAGGGCTTAAATGGTATCGCAAGGTAGCATTTGAGTTGATATTTGGTGCTGCTATAGTCAATGCCTGGATTGTCTATAATGAAATAAACCACGACAATAAACTTGCACTACTACCATTTCGCGAAAAGCTGGCATTGCTATTATCAAATCAGCAAGATTTTCTACCATCTGAACTTACTGTCAATCCAAAACGGACACATTCGCTGAAAAGAGAGGAAGGCCCTGGAAAAAAACGCCGTAGAAACTGTACGGACTGCTATAAATCACTAAGACTAACAATGAAAAGTAAGGAAGCTGATAAGAAGGTTACCAAAGTAAATACATACTGTGATGACTGCGAAAATAAACCAGCTTTATGTCTAAACTGTTTTAATTTGAGGCACCAGCGATAATATTTTTAATCCTAAGATGTTATTTTTTCATTTTTATAAATAAATCAAATATTTTTTGTTCTTTCATTCAATATTATATCTGTTTCTTTAATTGCCAATAAATACTTTACCGGACCTCGAAATCTGGTGCGATGGCTGCTGTATATGAAGTGATATGTATACTACCAGATACCGGCATTGGATTTAAGTTTGTTTATAAACGTGCAATTTAAATTGTAATTTTATATCAAATACTCTACCAGGCTAATATGTCTGGTACCGCCTGAATGGTAGCCGGTCGCGCCAGACCTGGAGGTCTGGTAATGTCAGGATAGACATAGTACCAAAAATTACCACCGCAGTGAACGTGTTAATTTCTGGCGAATGACCCGGCTGTTGTCGAGATAAACTGCTTTGTGATGACCCATGTATAAAAGGTAATAATACCAACGATAACATCTACAGAGTGACCCATTTGAAAGCGGGCCACTCTCACAAAATTTTAATTTTTTGGAGCGATTTTGACGAAATTTTTTTGAAATGTGGAGAGCGGAAAGGTGTATTTTGGGGCCAAGCAGCGTCCAGTATTTTTTAAAACTAAGGTCTACTAGATCACATTTAGAGGCTGAAAAATCCTGAATCTATGTTAGCGATTTTTTTAGAAAAAATCTGCGTATGCCACTGGATTCGGCGTCCCCTGAAATGGATCTGTACCAAATTTCATAAATAAATATTCAACAATAACGATTCTACGGCTAAATTGCTGTCAAGTTGTTTATTATGCATTAAGAAGTTTTTTATCTAGTAACCCATACGATAACAAATCAGTCACAACAAATATTTAATAACAGCATTTAATAGACATCCTTGTATCAAAATACAATGAAACAAACAGAAAAACAAATGAGAAATTAACATAAAATTTACAAAACACACAATAAAATAAAATTAACACATATGAATTAACTTTATATTCTGGATTTTTCAACTAAATCTCTATTTAATTGAATGCATTTATTGTATCGTCTTTCAATGTATGCTATGACAATAGACAATTGATGTGGTGTAATTTCAGCGCATGCCTGTCTTATTCGTTCGCGAAGTTCTTTTGCGTTGGTTGGACGAGTGTAATAAACTTTTTCTTTAATAAACCCCCGTAGAAAAAAATCTAGGGTAGTTAAGTCGGGAACCTTGGGAGGAAACTCAATTAATCTACTATTTCGCCCTAACCACCGATTAGGAAAATTTTCCTCCAGCCACGCTCTCACAGTCCTGGCATTGTGGATAGGACAGCCATCTAATTGAAACATTTACTTTCTGTGAATACTGTCGCCTACAGTTTATTACCCATTCGGGTTTTTTTTTGTGCCCAACGCCTCGTATTATGTGAATTTACTGTCCCATTGGTTGTAAATGTTGCCTCGTCAATAACAATTTTTTTTTTTTTAAAAATTTCTATTAAGGTATTCTCCTTGGCACCATAAGCAATATTCCATTTGTTTATCAATATCACCTTCTTCTAAGGTATGGAGAAATTTCGCTTTAAAATGCTTCATATTATTGTATTTTTTAAGGTTTCTCCTTATTGTTTCCCGTAGTAACTGTAGGTCCAAATTAGCAAATTCTTTCGGTGAAATAATTTCGAATTCGTTCATTGGTTCTTCTTGGCCGTTGTACATTAATATTTTTTTAAATGTGCTTAGATACAGCTCCGTATTCATTAAAAATATTGCTCACTTGCCCAACGGTAGACTTGCTAATATTTTGATGTTCTGGGTGCCCGTCATAAAAAATTCGAGATACTTCCCTTTCGGACCTGTCTCCGTCACCACAAAGTTTTACTATTTCAATCTTATGTTGTAACGTTAAATTACCAGCCATACTTTTTGACAGTGCACTTAAGGAACAGTACGTAAATTTCACTACTGAGCTAATAAATTTGATATTTTCGTCTTTTGTTCAGGTGACTTGTCATCTGCGACTTAAGTAATTGCAAAGCCTGCTATTAGGAATATTGTTCATCACTATGGAGGTGTGTTATTAAAGCATGTTTAAATAAAACAAAGATTGCCACTATTATGAACAACTCTGGATTAACATTTATTAAATTTTATTTTATTGTTTTTTGTACATTTTATGTTAATTTGTCGCTTGTTTTTCTGTTTGTTTCATTGTATTTTGATATAAGGATGTCTATTAAATGTTGTTATTAAATATTTGTTATGATTGATTTGTTATCGCATGGGTTAGATACTAGATAAAAAGCTTTTTGATGCAATAATAAACAACTTGACAGCAATTTAGCCCTAGAATCGTTAATGTTGAATATTTTTTTATGAAATTTGGTACAGATCCATTTCAGAGGACGCCAGTGGTGTACGCAGATTTTTTCTAATAAAATCGCTAATATAGATTCTGGATTTTTCTGCCTCTGAATGTGATCTAGTAGGCCTTAGTTTTAAAAAATACTGGACGCCACTTGGCCCCAAAATACACCTTTCCGCCCTCCACATTTCAAAAAAATTTCGTCAAAATCGCTCCATAAATAAAAATGTTATGAGGGTGGCCCGCTTTCAAATGGGTCACTCTGTATTTTACAATAGATATTTAATTTAAAAAAATGAGAAAAAAGTACAGCAGTACAACAGAGTATATCTAGGTCATTATAAGTAGGTACGTAGATATAAAAAATTCGTTCGAATCACGTGCTCCATAAATATTTTAGAAAATTGTTCTGGTTCCTACAGTTAGTGGACCATACAGTTGAATAACAATTTTATTCTTCAACGGACTCTGAGAAAGATTATAGACATCTGTATGTACCTTTGGCAACATGATATAAAATATAAACACATCAATCTAATCACTTTCACAGCAACTGGAATGAAGACTGGCATATTTTTTGTATTTTCCAGAAGGTTAGCAGTTATATAACGTGATTTTAAGTAAAAAAATACAGTGTTATTGAAGTATGTAGCCAAACTTCAAAGGGTGATTCTTTGGGTGATTCTATGACGAAAGTTTTATATAAACATATGTCCGGTAGGCGGTAATGCTTCGTTTTCAAGATACAGGAAGTCAAACATTTTTTTAAAAATCGTTTTTTTCATAAAAATCTTGCAATAAAGTGACTTTTTATTTTTTTTTCTTCAAAGAGGAAGCAAGATACGAAAAAAAGAGGCAAAAAAGTTGTATTTTTAGTTGCTTAATGCGAAAAAAATTATAAAAGTTTTAAAAGTCAGTGGGGTACATTTTTTTTTGTCAAAAATATTGGTTAAAGTTCCCCCCGAGACGCCACTGGACTTAATAATTTTAATCTGGTTAGGGCTAAATTAGCCCCTTTCTACCATAAATAACTGCCAAATTTCAACAAAATCGACTGAAGGATTATTAAGGCTTTTACGAAAAAACCCTGCCTCTTGAAAACCGAAATTCTGGAAATCCGTTTTTGTTCCATTTCAGCCTTGTTTGAGGTGATATTGAAAAAAGAACACTTTCTCGTGGCAACTTTTTGCCCTCTATCGAATGGCAAAATCTATTTTTATATGTAAAGTTTCGTCTCTCCAGGACCATTATCAACTACATTTTTTCAATACGACCCTGGAAATTTTATTACATTTTTTTGCAAGCCTCAGCCCGAACCAGATTCAATCGTTTCGTCTCGAGAAATTCATCAGTAAGTAATGCTCAAAATGTTGTATTAAACAAAATGGAACTCTACTACCCAATTATGTATAAATCACTGAACAAAAAACACCCACTTCCTTTATTTAATTTACTAAGTAGACATATTTAATAGAATTCTCTAATATTTTGATGATTTTATCTCTATCTTCAGAATTCTCTAAAAAATATTATTTTTAATCCAATGTAAAACTAGGGATTCCGAAAAAAATCACTGACAAAAAATAATTTACAATTTTTAAGTCTAGTTAATTAATTCTGACACGCTACATAGGCTGTATTTAAATTAAGGAGCAGAAATGATACCTTATAATTTTGAGATCAAAATAATATAACAAATATACCTTAGCCCAAAGTTACTTCATTTGTGGTTTACAGGCTTGAGATTAAAGATATTATTTTTGAATGATAAACTAATGAGCCAATTTATATTATCAAATGAGAATAGCTTCCACATTAGTGTTGTATAATATTATTTTATAGACTAAAACCAGAAAATTATTAATATTATACTTATGTATACATAGGATTTAATTTATGTTACATTTCTCTTTTTATACTTTATTACATATCGAGGTTATTATGGAGACTCGTGGAAAGAATAGTTTCCGTAAATATAAATTAATAAATTTATTGCATTTTTCTACCTTTCTCTAGCATTAGGTACTGTAATTAACAGTAATATCAAAGTGCTTTCATGTGTCATAACAATAACTTTCACATAACTAGAAGAATATGTTATCCATTAATAAAATTCCACTAGTTAATATTGTAGGTATACCTATCATTTTATACATAAACCTTCAAAAAAGCTCTACAAAATTATTTTAATTTTTAAAATAAATGTATAATAGTAACATATGGAATAGAATTACGACAAAGCATTTTAAAGATGACGCATGAAAATAAAAATATTTAGATTAAACTGATTGTGTAACGGAAGTTTTATAAAACAATACTATTTTTATTTTTTGTTACTCACGTTTGTGTTATACACATGCACCAGATGCATTTTTTTATTATAATATTACTGCTATATTTATACGCTAGTAGAATGTCCAGATTCAAGAGGGCCATACTTTAAGAGTAGCTTCCTTGGATAGAAAGAATTAAACAGATTTAGATCAAATTGCCTTAGTACAATTTTAATACTTCAAAAAGTGACAGAGAAAATATGGAGAAAAAAAGTAGGTATATTTAAAAAAAACCTCATTTCCATTTCTGTCAATGATACAAAAATAAATTGAAAAAAAAATGGATTAAATTTTCTACAAAAGTCATATATTTTTTATGATGTAGATTGTAGACTAATTAACCCTATTCAAATATCAACATTTAATGAGATATAGCCTTTACAATGTGGTTTTGTGAAAGACGAGACCTTCATCTCAATAGGCACTGACTTTGAAATAGAGGTTTGTAGACTGATCTAAAAAAGTTTATTAAAGCCAAAATTTTGCAAAAAGATAAAGTTTAAATAGATTAGAACACATCCAAATATGCAGAAACTGTAGCAGAAAGTTGAAACACATTTTTTTAGCATGAGTTTAGTAAAAGGCAACACAAAAGTATATCTATGTTCGTCTTTAGCTATCCCATAAAGTTTTTAATACCAAAATTTATTAAAAAAAAACTTCTCAAGGTGTCTCATATTTTAATAAAATAAAACTGTAGGTACTAAAAAGTAACTTACTAAATCTGTTTATTTTTATCGAGGAAATCACTCTTGAAGTATTTCCGGACATCGTATAAAAATCATAATTCAAATGAAATTCTTCAAATTAAACTTTTCAACGCAAAATTCATCTCAATATCCAAAAAAGACTCCAACAGTAGTAGAATCAGTTATTTGGTCCAATCCTAAACTGGTATGCATCTTTCAACTGATTGCGCCTGGAATATCTAGAAACCTAGGAGCTTACAATGTTGTGTATTCCAATCTCTTAAGGTTATCAAATTTTGTATTGGCCCGGATGTTATAACGTTATCAATATGTATATATAAAATAACCAGAGGTCTGAGTCAAGTATACTACAACACATTCTTTGAATTGCCAGTCAACAATAACAATATAAGATTATGAGGTTCAACTAATAACTGATTAAAATATTTCTGGAAAAAGAAAATAAGTTTGCACTAAAAAAAAAACAACTAGGTACTTATATTATCAGCTTCTAAAAACATAAAAGCATGATAACTGTAAGTGCACACTAGAACCTTCTAGCTCAAATATTTAGTTTTAACAGATACCTTGTAGTATAAAAAATATTCTGAATCAATTCTTTCCATCAGTCAATATGAAATTTAAATTTTATACTTCAAATTATGACTAATGGAAAGCCCATCATTTTCAGTCAAAGAATATGTGGGTAATGGCTTGGCCTACTTTTTTAAAACAATTAGGTATATTATAACGATTATATGTAATAAAAAATATACTATGAATCAATTTTTTTCTTTTTTGGTCATATTGTAATCTTAAAAACAATTAGTAAATAAAACCCTGTGCACAAAAAATAAAAAGTACTTGTGAAAAGAAATAATTTCAGGCAATATTAGTCAAAGTAATATAAAAAGTGTTTTACGTCAATAGTTATTAATGTTAATAGTGCTGATGTTACCGACAATATCCCTGAGAAAACAACATTTTGCTAATTAAATATAAAAAAGCAATTATCTTTTCTATCGTGGCAAAAAAAAGATATAATTGCATAACTAGCTCCTAGGCAAGTATATGACTAGACCTTTATCTATACTTAAAATGTTCACTAAGGTTCTAACCTCTGGCCTTGGTAAGAGGTTTGTTTGTCAAATTTTTTCTCTTAGTATAGAGAAAATTTCTTTTGTTGTGGTTTATATTAATTAAAAATTTAGACAAAGAATTGGCTGCCTACCAAATAACTAATAATAATCTCTGTCTCTAAGCTTGATCATGTGTCTGCTCCATAACTACTATAGATGGGACTCCTCAAATGTATAACATTTATTTCCCCCAAACACAATAATTAAGAGTATTGTTTTGAAATCAAGAAAATTTGTAGTTGTTATTCTTTACCTACTACTTTTTTCTTTAATAATAAAATTAATTGATACAACATTAACATTTAAATCCCTATAATTATTCTTAATGAATTGTTTTTAATCTTTAATATAATTTTTTTCTATCCTAATGATAACACATATTCATCAAAGCTATTGCTGAGCTCAGAACTAATTATACACATTATTTTTAGAAATAAACTTTCAACTCCCTATCATTATTATTTATTACTCGACAATAAATAGTCCAAAGAGACCACTGAAAGACATATATCCCTTTCCAGAAGTTGTATTTTTTTATATCATAAATATAGATTAGATATGTTTCTGCAGCCTATTATAGGGTAAAAAAAAAAGACATACACCACTGAGAAAGAGGAAAATCGCTTCGTTACATTCTAAAGTTTCTCAGAGCCAACACTTATCTATTAATATTACAAAATTAAATTCTCAATTTAAATAGCAAGTAGTACTGAAACATTAATTTAAGCCCTTAAAACCAAGGATACAGGTACCTATACGATTAAAACAGCAAAATAAGTCAAGATTTAAAAAAATAGAGTACATAGGTACAGTTGAAAAAATGGAAACTTCTTTATTATTTTATTAAAAATATATACTTATTTTTATTAAAAGTTGTGTGTCCAAATATGTAATTTTTTAAGTATAAGACACATACAAAGTGTAGCCTCCATAAATAAATGGTTGGAAATATATTAAGTAGGTAATTGATTCTATCCTTTGAACTCGTTAATACATTAATATGCTGTCAGTACAGAAATACATCCCCAGATTTAACTGGTTTATAAAAAAATTTCGGTTGTTATTTGGAATTTCGAGAAATTATTCTGCATGATCAAAAAGTCAAAATCAAGTACTGGGCTGAATTTTTTACTAGTTTATATTTCTACTATTTGAGCTCTAAAGTTTTAATTCAACAACTCTTCTAATAAAATCTTACTATATGAAAAAGGCACTTTACCTATAGAGAAAATATTTTTGTCACATCAATTTTCAAAGATAAAATTCATTACTAGTTTTTTTTTTGCTAAATTTCTGTATATATTGACCCACTTAAAACTATATTTAAACACACTGCATATGTGCCTAGTTAATATAAGTATGCAGCGTAATTAGTTTTAGACACAATATCCTCAAAATAAATACATTTATTGTTGTATAAAACAGTTTTACTAGTAAAATGTTTATATCATAACTAAAAATTGTTTTAAACAGATAATATGTAGATAGATAGGTACCTCCGTAATAGGTAGGTATTTATTTAATACTTAATCGTACTAAGAATATTACTACGGGTGGGTTAATACGGAATAATATTTTTCTATTTAAAAAAATGAATACTTAAATACATAGCAAGGAAGCTTTTTGTAGTTTAATCATCGGCAATACCCATGCAGGCAAAGATATGAATAAAATCAGAAACTGTGACATACCTAAGGAAACATATTGTTTATGTGAGCCATATTTATTAACAATGTTGCTTTTAAACACAAATTTTGCAAATAAAAATAATGCCTAATATTTACAGTAAATAAAGCATAGATTTTAGATTTGATAGTTTCTCTCAAAATGGATTAAAGCATAAACATAACCTAAGAAATAAATAATATGATCTTGAATCTTACCACCGATAAAGACTGAATATGTGACGTGGGCGAAGTAATTAATTCTTCACAATGACTTCTGCTTCTTTTTCGAGACATCGCAATTCCAGTACCATTTATATTTGAATGAAAATCTGAAAAAAAAACATTCTAACCTATATTTTGTAATAGTATATAAAAATATTTAAGAGGTAAAAATGAATAGGTAATTACACACGTCTGAGACAAAAAAAGCCACATATTAAAGGCATCACTAGTTTTATTACAATACTGAAGACGATTCATGGTTTCATTGGCCTTGTTAACTAATTAGTTACATTTCTAAATAAGTTCAAAAGTAATTTAGTTCATTGAAAATCTTACCTAACATTGAAAATGATGTAATTTACAGCACTTAAAAAAATATGAGACGTATAATAATTATTATCGAGACCCTAGTGTTAACACAATTTTTGCACAGTTACCGAAGATAAGGTTTTCTTGTAAAATGTGGTTCGATATTTTCAATGACCGATTTTACTATTATTATAACTTATCACTATACTTTCTCCAACACTGAGTCACCTCAATGATGTAAAACAAACTGTTTTGAGTGTTCTGCTACCTCGTATTGCCGTATGTACACTGCTGGTAATGTACTAAATAAAATGACTTGGAACGGAACTAGGTACCTGCATTATAACTCCACGTTCTCGTTCATTCTAATCGGCTGTCACGTCACTTAACATTGGATTTCGAATTGCTGTTGAGCCGGTTGGATAATAGCCAGATTTTACTGTTTCTACATAAATTTGATAACTTAGAAATAAAAACTGATTATATTCATTTTTTCTTCATAAGTACATAGCTGCAGAGTGCAGAAATGTGCATTTCTGTTGTTTTATTTAAAATTTCCTATTGATTTTTTAAAACGTCGACAGGCGCCACTGCTCACGTGGCTATAGTGACGTCGATCGTATGATCTGTTCGAATTTCGGACTCTAGGATCTTACGATATGCTATTTTTCTTACATAATTACCTATCTAATCATTAATTCATATCTGCTTAACCATGAACCTGAACTTAAAAAAAAATTATTTATAAGGTATACCGAATCTAGTCTTAATTTTTTATATCTTTGAATTGAATAGAAAATGATTATTTCACATTCAAGTGTATACCTAAAATAAATATAAAGGTAAATGCATACCTATACCTACCTACTCTTACTGCGCCTACAATAATTTCTATAATAATATGCATACCTAGGTAGATATGGCAGAATTTAGGAGATGGGCAATAATTATTATACTTACTTAAACAGTATAGTAGCTACGGGAACTATACCTAATAATGTAGGTACTTTATCTACCTACTTTATAATGCGGTCTATGATGCGTCAAAATTTTTATTAAAACCATGGGCGTAGCTACACTTTTTGCTTGGGGTGGGCCCAGGGCTACAAGCTCTATGGAAGCCTCTAAAAAAATAATATCGCATCTTTTTTCTTAGGTGGACATCAGATTCTCTGGGGTAGGCCGTAAACACCACTGTTACGCTAGCATGTACCCCCCTAGCTATATCCATGGTTGAATCGACTTTTTAAAAATTAATAATAATAATAATAATAATAATAATAATAATAATAATAATAATAATAATAATANAAAAAGTAGGGGTAGCTGGGGGTTAGGGGGTTGAGGAAAAATTAATTATTATATAACCGAAAGATGGGAAAAAATCAAAATCAGTTAACGTGTTTCGGCGTTTTAAAAAAAATTAACTCATTCAAAAGATATTAATTTTATTCCGTACTTTTGGCCATCCCTGTATATCTATATATCTGTGTGCTAGCTTGAATACATTAGTTTAATGATTTGTGAATTTGTGAGTAATATGTCATACTCGTTTGTTTTTGAAAACCCCAGGGCGCGCCACTTGTTCCCGGTCTTAATGGCTGTGGTCCCTTCGATGTATGCCTTGTAAGTTCTACGGGGTCTTACATACGCTTCGATTGCCACATACTGGGTGGTGTTGAGGTAGGTGGCATAATAATAGTATTACTCACACACCCGGTAGTTGGGATGCTAACTAGGTGGCATCCAGAGGAGCCTCGACTTATTTTTTTAGGTAACACTAGCTTGTCGTTGAAGAAAGAATGATACATATTTGCTAATTAATATAATGGAAACTTATGGAAGGATATACCTTGAATCCTAAGGTTAGGGGGAGTATAACCCCCAGTGAGTTACCCACTTATTTGTTTTTTTAATGATAGAACAGTAACTTTGATATTTCTTTCGTATACCCTCTTAACACGTTCACTGCGTTACCAGTCATATGTATCTGGTAAGTAGCTTTCCGTAGTAGCGGTATAGAAATCTTACATTCTCGTCCATCTAGCGGGGACAACAAAGCATTCATTACTAGAGATAGAGTTATGTTACAGGTACCTGCATGATTCTCAGGATCTGTACTACCCATTTCTGCAATCTAGTGCTACCAGACATCTGTGTCCGGTAACGCACTGCGCAAAAAAATTATCCTGTTATTAAACTACCAGATAGACGTATCTGGTAGCATTATTTGTGTTAATTTTTTTTTACTGTTTCAAAATTTATGTGTGAATTATGACTTCCCGAGGTAAAAAAATGGTTAATTTGGTATGTGAACAGCAATATAATTTACCAGAAATAGAGATTGAGAAAAGTTTAGAGTCAGAAGTGCCATATAACAATAATGTTGTTATTCAAGAAGTAGATTGTGGTTATGTTCCTTGTAGTTCGCTAGCTGTAACTAAAAATAAAAATGACCTAGATCGGCCTAGTGCCTTACCGGAAATTGAGGTAGAGGAAAATATAGAACCTGAGATGCCAAATGAGAAAGTATTACAAAAGGATGTTACTCAACAAGAAAACTCGAATGCTGATAGTGCTTCTAGTACTTCAGGTATTATTACTAAGAATAAAAGCAATCAGCGTGATTTTTCAAGTGATACCGAGTCAGAAGTTGATC
Organism: Anoplophora glabripennis; assembly: GCF_000390285.2. Taxonomy (NCBI): domain Eukaryota; kingdom Metazoa; phylum Arthropoda; class Insecta; order Coleoptera; family Cerambycidae; genus Anoplophora; species Anoplophora glabripennis. The sequence goes on from NW_019416277.1 coordinate 1,119,066, forward strand.
CATTTGCTAACTCTTCGGATGAGGACCCAGATTATTTTCCTAGTGATAACAATTCCAGTTCTGATGTAGAGCAACTGTCCCAAGAAATAGAGTCAGACGATGAAGCTGAAACTGATGATTCAGAAGAAGAAATTGGGGATATAAGCGGTAAGTTTATAATTCATTAAATAGTGATAAAGTTTATAACTTACTTATTTCATTATTAGGACCAGATGTGTGGAGCACTGTAAAGACAACTAGAAACTTTCATATTGTTGAACATTCTATCGACTGTAAAATTAACATTGAAAATCAGGATGGTTTATCTCCATTAGATATATTTTCTCTGTTTATCACAGATGAGATTCTAGAAAAGATTGTAGTGGAGACGAACACGTATGCTCAACAACAACTATTAACACAACGTAGAACACCAAAATCACGACAAAATACCTGGACTCCAACTAGAAAGGGCGAGATGAAAAGATTCTTCAGTATAATTATCTGCATGGGCTTGGTTAAAGTTCCTAATATTAATCTGTACTGGTCAAAAAACAGTTTTAACCATAATCAGTTCATTCCGTCTGTGATGCCCAGAGACAGATTCTTGTCATTACTTCGATATTTGCATTTTAACAATAACGATGGTTTACTAGAAAGTGACGATCGGTTATACCGAATAAGGCCCCTTCTGGATATGATCAATGCAAGATTCATGACTGTAATGACTCCTGGAAGGGACGTCGTTATAGATGAAAGTATGGTGCCTTGGCGTGGTCGCCTAGGGGTGCGGCAATATATTAAAAATAAGCGCCATAAGTATGGCGTCAAATTGTATAAACTCTGCACCGTTACAGGATTCACTTACAATGTCAGAGTGTATTGTGGGAAAGAGGATTCAATCGGAAATAAAGACCATTCCCATAAAGTAGTTTTGAAATTAATGTCTGGGTTGCTAGATAGTGGTAGAACTTTATATGCTGACAATTTTTATTCTGGCATTCCTCTTGTAAAGGAGTTATTAGATCGGCAATCTTTGTATTGTGGTACACTCAGGAAAAATAGGAGGGGCCTACCAAGAGAAATCACTAACAAGAAACTGAAGAAAAATGAGATATGTGGACTAGAGAATCAGCA
>NW_019416277.1:1122172-1125902 GCF_000390285.2 Anoplophora glabripennis
GTCAACATAAAAATGTTGAGTGTTGAAAATAAACACACGATGTGCCACGGCTTCATGCTACTGAAAGGGCATCCCGCAACGAGTAGATACCAACCATCATCAAAAACACCATACTTCTCTGCCGGACCTTGTATAAAATCCAACAGTGAATAGGGCGGGGGCGGGGGGAGTAGTGAGGGAGGATAGTATGACCTTTCAACGAATAACAAATGTGAGAGGTCCGATCGGAGTGATTTTGGTGTTGATGTGTAGGTTGGAGTTTTATATATCGAATAGAAGTGGTCTGGGTATTCCACGCTTTGCAATGAGGTCAAACCTCTATATGTTTATGACTCTGTAGATGTATAAGTGTCCCATAAATAACCTTAGTGTGAAAACTAAGTTTTCCAAGGCACATACAGAGGGGTGGTAATTTCATTTGTTTTTTCTACTCTGCCACAAGCTCAGTCAAAGTGCACATGATACTGGTCAGTTGAAACTATAGAGGATGTGACGAGGGCGTGACAGGCCTTTACGTAACATCAAGTATGGTACATCTAACGAGTTATATGGCGAATATTGAAGGAAGAACAGCTGAGTCCATTTCATATGTAAGGAGTCGATGCTCTACAACAAGATCACTCTTTACATGAAAACAGCTACTTACTAGCAAATTGTCAATAACACTAGGTGTTACTAGTGCATTTTTTATTTTCACACTGCATCAGTGATTGATTATCTCAATACTGTGCGCCATACTACCTGCATATAATTTCTCCATTAACATTTGGGTTGTCATTATGACTTTCTTTTGTTTTATTAGGATCTTTTTGTTGACAAGCAGCCTAATTGGACAATATTATTTTAAATTTTTAGACTTCTTAAAGAAGTACCTCTTGTAAGTATTAGAATGTAGTATTGATATGTATGGGCATTATCTCAATAATAATAATAATAATAATATCTCTACTCCTCATTCTAACTACGAGAATTAGCCCATAAGTCGGAGACTTGTGCGGGAGAGGAGGCGGCATATTATTATTAGGCAGGCCGCATTTGCGCCCAGGAACGACTTATGTCGATAGGCCCTAACCACCATTCAGTGCAGGAATGAGTGAAACCTGGAAAACCTCCATTAATTAGGGCCAGGGGGGTGGTCAAATGCCGACCGGTGTCAATCTCTCACATTGAACCAAGCCAACATTCTTCCACCCTACCATAGCTGCAGAGAGGGTGCCAATCCTCTGTACGAGCATAGCTAATCTACGGTTTACCGGCCGCGGGATTCGATCCCGGGCAGAAATTTTATCCATATTCAGTGGCGTCGAAATTTCAAGGTTTTTATAGTGAAATTAAATTGTTTTCCACTGTCTGATAAAATTGTGTACTAATCAAATTTTTATACAATTTGTTAAGTCATTGTTGGTCTAATGTAAATAAATGTAATATTTTTCAACACCTTGAATATAAAACGTTGCCAAACATACATATATGTACTATTAAAAGAACTTTATTTAATTAATTTGTGATGTGGAATCCACCATAAGAGCGTGACAGAGTGCGACATTTACACCATGTATTTTAACGTTACATTAATGTAGATATTCAAAACTCTTGTAACATAGACGAGATAGATAAAATAAACGAAATAAATATTTCGATATTTAAATATCGCGGACTCTACATAGGTACAGGTCTGTGGGTACATCTTAAATACCTACTATATGTACCAACATACCAGGTAGATAACTTAATTCCAATTCCAATAATTTATTATTATATTTGTAATTATTCCTACCTCGTATAGACTACCAGCTATGCGCAGGTTTTATGTGGGTTGCATACAAATGTTTTAATTCTACTCATTGATCTTATATTTATAGATCCGGCATTGGTCAAGTTTGTTTTGTAATGGCAGGGGAAATATAAGATCTTTTACTTTTCCCTTCACATTTAAAAAGTTACATGTTATCTATAATAATTGGACAGACTCACCATCCCTCGCATTTTACTTTTTAACTTTTTAAAAATAAAACAGAAATGAACAGAAGTTAACTTATAAACATTATAGACACTGTCACTACATGTATACACAGGTACTCCTTCATATTCATCTTCTAATCTTTTATATAACATGTTTATCCAATCCTTAATATACTGTATATGAAACCCACAGTCGAATATCGAGAAGAATATCTAGCTTCTCTTATACAATTTTTATTTCGTCATACCTATGTACCTAAATTATTTTTCACCTTTAATATGTAGTCTTCAATTAAAGTCGCTAATCTAGTGCAATTATACCTTTAATAAAAAAAATGCTAGAAAGAATAATGTACCTATGAAGGTACTAGTAAAGATTTAAAGTAATAAAACCGTGTTAGCAAAATAATTTATATTAAGCTTAGCATATGATAACTTAACACTAATAAGAAAAATTGCTACTGCAATACAGATTATCTCAAATTTTTTTTATTAGTCGATTTCCCTCAGTGCAGTAGGGGCATTACAAAAAAAGTGTGAATTTAGTGTTATAGTTTTCGATTTCGAATTTTCTTCTAATAGTGTGCGGAAAATTAGAAAAATGTTATTGTATGCCGACTGAAAAGATATGCATAATGTCGTAATACAAGTTTTTCGAGCGTTTTCGAAATTCACCAATCTTTCCAACCTGGCTGGAAATGATCATTAATACGTCTCTGCGACAGCCAAGCACGAGATAAGGCATGCTAGACCTATACAGGAAACCCCTAGGTCCTACCATGAAAACGGACACGCGAAAAAACGGAAAGTTGGAATTTTACNAAACCCCCTTCACCAACCTAAATGGGACGCATATGATTTGCATGTCGAAAAACGGAGTAGCCCATGTTATTTAACGTAAAAAATTATGTAAGACCTATAATTTTTTTTCTATTTATTTGCGACCGTTTTGTCAATAAAGAAAAAAACCAGTTTTGTTTGAGCCCTTCCTAAGGGTGCGTTTTAGGGCACATGTTAATAGGAACTTTTTGGCTTATTTTAATGGATTATGTACGCAGCAGAAGTTTGGAACCCTATTTTAGAAACACCCTGTATATAGTGAAATAAGTAGTTAAATTTTTAATTAGAATACCATGTTAGCACTTTTTACCCAATCGTATTTTCATAAACGCGGAACACAAACGTCGGCTTGGTTAATTATTTCTTTCCATTGATTGAATGAATGTTGAATACAAACATATAATCTTTATCTGAATTTGAACTACCCAAATAGAATTTGTACATTACTAAAAACAATAAAATCAAAAATTTAAATATAGGTACCTAATTTATATTATTTGTTATGCTACAATTTCATACAGTGGCTCCATAAATGCACGAGTGCCACGTGACCAGATTTGTTATAGCTCTCAGTAAATTTAATTTTTTTAAGTTGGTGTTTCAAAAATTATCAAGGAAATTTTACCAATTAGGACTCTAGATGAAATGTTAATCCAGTGTTTACCAGTATTTCTGTGCTTTTCCACAAATTATGTTTGTTAAGGGGGCGGTTTAGTATGTATATTTTTACCATGTAACAGAGCTTCAGATGAGGACACAAATCGTCGAAGAAACTAACATAATTGAATATTATTATATATCAATGTATTCGCAATGGTTCCCGCTAGTGAGTGAAATAAATTTCAATGCTCATGAGAACAGAAGAATAATTTAAATAAATGCCAAAGTACCTCAATTTTAACCATACTGTTAGTCTGCCAATATATTG
>NW_019416277.1:1131163-1135094 GCF_000390285.2 Anoplophora glabripennis
ATTAGAATCTATTTTACTTTTGTTTGTTTGTTTCAATAGGCCTTGTTAATATAAAATAAACCTAGTAAATATAATTCCCGTTTGTATTCATTCTTAACGCCGACAAAGTTGATAAAATTCCGATCAGTAAAAAAGAGGTCCGCTTATCTTTTTGTGACCTACACTGATAAGACCGTTTATTTTGAAAGGAAAATAACACTACACTCAGAGAACTACTTTGCTTGAAATTAAGAGAAATATAACAGACCCCTGGAATTAAACTTTCTTCACTGCAGCTATCCCGAGTACTTACTCTAAACCGAGGGTAGGTTTCACGTGGAGTTTCCCCCACGTAACCGATTGGGAAACTGGCGCCCGAGACAATCCGCACAAAAAGATTTAATCCGGAGTACGTTTCTGTGACGTCACTCACCACCGCCGGCTGCCGACCACCGCCGCCGATAAACTAGTAGTCAAGGGTCGTCATAAAGTAGGCGTCCAGATAGGGACGTCAGTGACGTCAATAAATCTAGTAAATTAAAATTCGCAATTTGTGAATTAAGATTCCGTTTAGAGTTGGTAGTATACCGGGGGCAGCCACAAGTAACGTCTGAACCGAACCGTCACTACCGCAAAATCAAAACCAAGTAAAGTATAAAAAGTGTGTTACAAAAATTTGGCAACCGAGAAAAGTACGTTACAAGAATTTTTGAATTACATTCTCAAACCAAAGACAGCTAGCACGGTCATTGCAGTTTCTGTATTGTGTTGCAGCTGCTATTTGTTCACAGGACGGGTGTAAGATGGCGCCAGTTGCGTTTGGAGCAAGTGATGCTTCCAATGAAAGACATGGAAATAAACCCTCTTATTCCTCCCTCATATGGACTACACTAATATTGCTGGGGACGTTTTTGATGCGCCTGCGTATTGCGTTGATATCCGCAGAAAGGCGGGAAAGGACGGCGTCGTCTAAATATATTTAAGGTTTGGGTTTGACATTAGAACACTATTTGAATTGAAGGTAATTAAAACCATTTAAAACTGTTCGTTAGAACAATAGTTAATAATAAAATTATACCTAAGAGAAACTTTTGAGAGATTTATGCGAAATATTCAAGGTGCCAGGAAACAAGAAGATGAAATAGCAAATAAAAAAATAAGAGTAACCAAGAGGAAATGGAAAAGCAGGAATATTTTCCTATAAATAAACGTCGAAAGGAAATTATTGTGTTTGAATTATGTAATACGTTTTATGATAGATATTTATATTGATTTATTTTACTTATATTTATANGATGACTTCTACGGTGATATAAATAAAACCACCACAGGAAATCTGCCTCACACGCTCAGGTTACGAGTTACGAGACTGTGGTCTCGTCTTGTCAATTCATGGTTGCGACAATTCTACGTTTGAGTAGAGAGTATGGGGAAGACCTACTACAGAAATGATCCTGTGAAGTATGGTCTTACCGTTATCACCAGAACGTGTTTCTTACGTTAAGTTCGAGTAACATAGTGTCAGCGAGTTATAGCAACTAGCAACTAAATCTAATGATAAAAAGAGATGTAGTATTTTTTGCTAGTAGGTACTGGCATGTAACAAGTCTACCATGAATTGCGATAGAAACAGCCACACTGAAGCGACGCGCCTAGGTAAAACTACACCATATGACTAAATAAATAAGACTCGTGAAGAGGATAGGAAGAGCGGAATCATGAAAGTACGTCCTGTGAACACTGCCATCGTTAGCACTATTTATGTAACGAAACGTATTGTTCAATACGAAAGAATACGTGTATTAGGTCACAAAGGGGTTGTGTTCTGTGGATTAGGTTTGAGGTTACAATAATTTCTTCTCTATATTGTATTCCTAGATAAATGATACTGGTTGTATTATGACTAATTAACTCGTACGTTACCGCGCTAGTGCTTTTGATAATAATTGTTTTCTATTTTAGACTAAATTTAATGTAACTCAAGAAGATAATTATAATTATTGCTTTTGCTTGTTTTACTTTTTAATAGAAAATGTCTGGAATGAACTCACATCACTGTTGTGTACCAAACTGCAAGAATACATATTATTTATATACTACACATACTTCTTACATAAATAAAAGCGTTTTCAGAGTAACTGCAGACAGGGAAATGATTTGGATAGAATCAGTTCGCAAATTATGTAAACCAAACTATAACTTCATCAACAAAAAATGTTGAGTGAAACCAATAATAGCCTCTTAATGGATATACCTACTAAAAAAGTAAATCTTTTATACCATTATTGTGTGTAACTTACATGAAATGAAATTCATAAATCATTGACTACATAATTTTGTAAAAAAATAAATCTGGTAAAGATGAAATAGCAAATAAAAAAATAAGAGTAACCAAGAGGAAATGGAAAAGCAGGAATATTTTCCTATAAATAAACGTCGAAAGGAAATTATTGTGTTTGAATTATGTAATACGTTTTATGATAGATATTTATATTGATTTATTTTACTTATATTTATATTAAATACTTGTTTTTAGAAATGAGGACATATCAACAATAATAATATGAAAAATGTATACCTACTAGAACATGTTTCCGAAACGTTATAGGGAAATATTTTTATATTGTTCTTTTACATTCATTTTAATTATTTGTCAAAAAACGACCACTGATGGTATTAATATTGTATAATAATTATAATAGTTGGACGGCTGGACCGATTTTGATGAAATTTTGTGTGCTTATCGGGCAGGTCTGAGAATCGGCCAACATCTATTTTTCATACCCCTAAATGTTAAGGGTGGTCCACCTCAAAATATTTTTTTGTTGTTTTTTGGACAAAATTTTATTTTTTTATTTTTTTATGATGTGGCCTTAAAAAATACATACAATCCTAAATTTTCACCCTTGTACCATCAATCCTTATTTTTTAATAGCGATATTAGTAATTCAATAATTTTCAACCCCGGTCGATAACTGATCAATTATCACTTGATCATTTTTTTTATCCCCGCCAGGCGTCGACCGGTGTCACTTCTGACCCAGTAAACANATCATTTTATATTTTATACGCATTATGGTAATAGTGTTTTTATATTATGTCTTAGTCACTCTTTATAATTTCGACCGCGGAGTATAGGTAGGTGCCTAGTTAGTGTAAGTTTATATTGGAGCGGCACGCCAAGCCACGACAAAAGCTATGCGCCTGGCCACGACTATTCAATGTATACATTCTTATAGAAGTGTTCATAGTGGAGTACTAAAGCCAAGTATTAAACGCTCGGTTCCGCGCACCGAGCCAGGCGCTAGAACAAAGAAACTAGCAAGGTATTATTTTACTGTTTTTGACTAGAATACAGATGTTTTTCTCTGTTATTATTAAATAGATTTAAAAATCGAACTGGGAATTTTCTTAATTCTGGGTAGAGATGATGAAACTCTCCAAATACTTTTCGTCGCAGGTTTATGAGATGTACACAGTATTCTTTTTTTTTTGCAAACACCATTTATTAGCACTCGATTCTAACATAATTTCATCATCAGATGAAGACGACGAGTCGGTGTACATATTGATATGATTTTTAGCTTAAAACTGGGGCCAAGACGTTACAAAACTAACATTTATAGATCAGAAGAGTACCTGGCGCTTTGCTCCAACATGTACAACTGTCGTAGAGATGTTTTAAAATCTTATGAGCTTTGACCTTCATATGCGCAGAAACATAATTCCGACCGTCGCCTAAATTATTCTACATCCTAAAAACATTGCACCTATTATTCACAGTCTCTCTCGAGCTCTAGCGTAAACAAGCCTTTGATCCGATTACAAATATCATAATAAAATGCCCTATTCTTTATTATTTTAATTTAAACAATAAAAATATATATAACGAACGTTCGCCAGTTGACTTTATTGATGCCCGAGCGCCTTAGTTCATTTCTAGTTGTAATGA
>NW_019416277.1:1136606-1210097 GCF_000390285.2 Anoplophora glabripennis
GGTTATATACAGGGTGACTACGGAAAACGGTAACGGCGGTGCGGTGTTAAGCGGTGACCTGACGAAAGCAAAGCACAGCAGAGCTAGCGGAACGGTAAAACAGGCAAACGGTTAAAGCGGTAAGCGATCTAGCAAAGCAAAGCAAAGCTACAAACAATAACTATAGACTAGACTTGGCTACTATCTTTACACAAAAGCAATAAAACAGTAACAGCGGGGCTCCTCAATCCTGGCAGGCGGCTGGCAGAAAATCTCTGAAAGAAAGATGGATTAGTTACGACCTGCGTTTCAACTCATAGGACAGAAAGGGAGGAAAGGATGACAACATCCTATCAGCCGAACGCGCAGTTAGGTTAAGTGTACCGGAAAGAGACAACAGTACACCCAACCACGTCGTACCTGAAAGAGAAACAAGATTAACTACGACCTGCGTCTCCACTCATAGAACAGAAAGGAAATGGGACACGACATTCTATCAGCAGAGCGCGCAGTTAGGTCGAATGCATCGGACAGTGACAACAATGCACCCTTCCTTGTCGTATGTCGGCGGTTCGGTACGACCTGCGTTTCAACTCATAGGACAGAAAAAGGGGGAGACAACATCCTATAAGCCGAACTCGCAGTTTAGGTCCAGTGCACCGGACAGAGACAACAGTGCACCTTTCCTTGTCGTGGTACGGCGGATAACTGAAAAGGCAAGATATGATTAGTACAAGCGGACAGCAGCCAAGTGTTTACCTATGTTCCCTAAACCCTGACTCACTTCTCTTCCTGGGCACGTCTGGTCGGTCGGAATGCTGGAACAGGACTAACCCTGCAGTAGTGATGGGAGATTTCGAGTGAAAAATCGAGTGGTACTCGATTATTGAGATCACTCGAGATATCTCGAGATGTTTACTCCCACCACCAGGAGCGAGCTAACACATAAAACCAAAAAACAATCTAAAACATCTCATAATGATCGCCATGATGAACTCGTACAGCTTGAAAAAAGAAAGATTGAATTATTAGAAAAAGAAAGTGTACAGGAGCGGGACGATGATTTCCTTTTTTTTCAAAGCCTATTGCCATACATGAAAAATATACCTCTTAGAAAGAAGCTTAAATTACGATCTGTTATAGAAGATGCAGTTTTAGATCAACTACCTACGGAAAGTAATGAGAACATTGCTATTGAACTACCACACAATTCAGTTCTTTATAGTAGGACTAATGTACAATCACAGCAGACATTTGAAGATGGAACATCAGAGTCGGTTCTTGCAAGTTTCATAAACAATTTCTCGTAAATTAAAAAATTGCAATTAAGTATGTAACTTTCTATAATTAATAATAAAGATGATTCTAATAATACTTATTGTCTATTGTTTGAATTATCAGTGTTACGAGAAACAACTACTCCGAAAGCTATATGCCCCTACCGACATTGAATTATACTCGCAACACCTAGTGCAACAGCTAGGATTGTTCCCGCGTACAATGTATATCCTTGTCGTGACTATACGACGAAGAACAGCTGGGTGGTTTGTCGGTTGTCGCACATATGCCACACTGATGAGGACTAATAAGTCCGAAACCGGTCTGTGCCTGGTGGGTTAAACTGACAAACGATCCTAGCTTTTGCACTAGGTGTTGCGAGTATAATTCAATGCCGGTAGGGGCATATACCTCTCGGAGTAGTTGTTTCTCGTAACACTGACAATTCAAACATTGTGTTACGCCCTCTGTGGGTGGCAGTCATGCAACCAAGTACCTGCAATATAGCAGGTCGCTTCCTACTGTTATTACAAGTCGTTCTTCAGGTGTTTTAGAATATCTGAATGTGATGTCTTTCTTTTGTAACTTGGCTTTTAGCTTTTTAAGTAATATATCAAACGTATCCTGATTCATACGTAAGTATGAATGAAACTTATCGTCATATCTTCGCAATTCTTTGTACAAACGTTCGAATTTTCCATGTCGATGTCTTGAGAGGTAAATTTCATGTATCAAATACCTTCGATTTTGAATCGTATTAAATTTAAACATTGCCTTTTCAATCAACAGTAATTTTTTTACTTTAGAAAGTGGCACATTTGTTCTGTATTCATCAACAGACGGCGCGAAACTGAATTATCCGTCACCAAGTTAGGAGCCTTGTATGTGACCATTGTGTATTTTGTACACAAGCATAGCTCCTACCTTGCCTCTAAGCTTGGCACGTACAGTGTGGCCTTAGCCTTACGGTGACAACAGAGCTGGTGCAAGAATGTAAATAAACAGACCTTATTTCCACTATTCTGTCACATTGAAAATAGGAGGTCGGAAAATTTTTCTGACGATTAGGGTAGTTAATAATTACCAAATATTGTTCTTTTCAGAACTCTGAAAATTCGTGACGATTTTTCCGTAAGCTAATCGAATATTTTAAGCTTATATTTCATTTGTTAGATTTGTGTAAAAATGCGGTTTACATTGGAACAAGACGTATGTCACATTTTCGTAGTGGTACACGGAACGCAGATGGAATTTGGTGTAACTCTTTGCTATCCTGCATGGAACAATTTGCAATTTGTTGAAACTTTTCCTGATGCTACTATCGTATATGATGTGTTTAAAAACCACAAATTAATCCTTATTAAAAAATATGAGGAAAAACATTGCATTTGCATAGGTAAATCGACAGGCAGACCTACTGTTTTAACAGAAAATGTTGGAAGATATCCGACAACGAATGGTACAACATTTTAATAAACAGTGGCGGCTCGTGACATTGACAATAGGTGAAGCAGATTCAGTGATTGACTAAAAAGAAAAACGCCGTAGGCGAAAATTTTCAAATTTTCAAGGTCAAACGACTTTAATCTAGAAATTTTTGGTTGTATTTACACGGCATACAGAAAAGTTTTTTTAAATAAACACTTCCACACAACCACTTATACTATGGAAAATGGCGTTTCCAATAAAATACATATTGGATCATAAATACATAGGAAACATTTTTACAATTATTATACAAAACAAATATCAGCAAAGAGCCGTTATAATCGTGCGCTGGGCGGCGACGTATCATATAAACTGTTTAAAGGCAGGCGATGGGCGATGGCCATGCTGTTTCAATTTCCGCGTTACTCATTCCTCCACGCAGTAGTTTACTTACGTGTTGGCCTTCTCGTTGCCATGACAACCACCATAAACAACGCTACAAAGTGAAGCGAAATACAAACTGATTTCAATCCGCGCCACTTGCATATACTATACGTTGTATGGTACAAGGTTGATGTTCGCACTCAACGAAGGCATGTTTTTTTAGAAGGCGGTCACCGCACAACTATTCTGTTTATTTCTGCGTATAAAACAAACAAGCACAATACATTTTCAATATAGAATTATACCTAAATTATAAAATTTATATAAAATTAAAAATAATTTTAAATTGCACAACCAAACGGAAATTTTAGGTGAAGCGGTGCGTCACGTGGTGAGCCGCCACTGCTAAGAAACCCGTTTTGCAGTCATCTACTCATGTATTGAGTCAAACTTAATCTAGTTTGAATTATGCACATTTTTGGGCCTAAAGCTAAAGATAAAGAATAGTTATTTATTATATAATTTTGAAAAATTTTTAATACCTATTATTTTTTTAGAAAGGTGTATCAGTTGGGACTTATCACAAGATATTCAAAAAATAGCTAAATATTACGTCCCTCTGACCACAACTAACGAGTACAATATTGTCCATGGTTTAATGAACATTTAAACGACAATATTTTATTACACCTGACATTTTATCCCGATGAGGCGTGGGTACATTTTATCTGGTTAGGTAGTCAGAATTATAGAACTTGGGCTGCAGGAAACATCGTTACATTCTCAGAAGATAAGTATCTCGGAAGCAGTTTCAAGAACACGGATAATAGGCTCAATTTTTTTCCGAGAAGCCATAATTGGAGAACGATACCGTAACATTTTACAACAAGCCATGGAATTAATGTATGATAATGAACTGCAGCATGGGCATTTTCAGCAAGATGCCCCAGCATATTGCAGGAGAAACTATAAGATATCTTCAGGAATTTTATGGTGATAGATTGATTTGATTGATAGGTTTGTGGCCTCACGCCTTTGGATTTTTATCTGTTTGCCCATATCAAATATAAGATATTTAAACATCCTCTCCATACACATGAATAGCTAGAAGCAGCAATTGAACATGAAATAAACAGTAAACATAACACTCTGTATTCAGCATATCTATATTCAGCATATGACACAAATAGTGGAGGTAATGTCTTTAAAATTAAAATAAAAACTAAACTAAATTATCTTATATTCTTTTATTAATTCCACAAGTAAATTGGTTTCGTCTACTGTAAATTTGTAGTTCTTTATTCTCTTTTTCCACCATGCATGGCTAGTATATGACATAAGATTATACAGGGTGTCCGAAAGGTCATGTCAAAAATAAAGAGGTATACCTACAGGGGAGGTCAAAATAGATGTAGTACTTCATATAAAATTTTTNAGCTAGAAGCAGCAATTGAACATGAAATAAACAGTAAACATAACACTCTGTATTCAGCATATCTATATTCAGCATATGACACAAATAGTGGAGGTAATGTCTTTAAAATTAAAATAAAAACTAAACTAAATTATCTTATATTCTTTTATTAATTCCACAAGTAAATTGGTTTCGTCTACTGTAAATTTGTAGTTCTTTATTCTCTTTTTCCACCATGCATGGCTAGTATATGACATAAGATTATACAGGGTGTCCGAAAGGTCATGTGAAAAATAAAGAGGTATACCTACAGGGGAGGTCAAAATAGATGTAGTACTTCATATAAAATTTTTCCATATCGGGCTTCGTTGTGGAGTTATTCGCCTTCAAGTTTGAAAAACAAATTCCGATTATAACTTCTAAGTCATTACCATGACAACAATGAAATTTGGGTAATTAAAGTAACTCATGGTAATGTTCATTTCCAAGTATAAACTTATTTTCAATATGCCTGGATTATACAGGAGTAGAAATTATCCATTTAAATTTATATATCTTTGACATCCGGACACCCTGTATATTATATTATAATGATAAAAGAAACATTAGTTCAGAAAAGAATCAATTAGTTATGTATATGGTCATAAATACCCTATTAGCAAGCATGAATTATTCTACAATAATCCACAATGATCTCTATTTTTACATTTTGATTGCTAAAATTTTTAGGTTATGTTGTGATTATTGTTATTTTTCAATAAGATTGATGTTTTTTTGTCCTGACATTAACGCCCCAAGTTGGGCACCATGTAGAGGATCTCCCTTATTTTAAACATCGTTAGACATATTTAGCCTCACTTAGGGAATCATGTCGTGGTACATGATTTTGTCCACCTGTATTCTTCATCAGGAGCGGGTAGTTGCCTTAAAATGGATCCAACGATCTAATTTGTTTAGTTGCCCTCTTCCACTCTGGTATACTCTCGGAACGGCTCTAGAGGCTTTCTTTCAACTGAGATTTGTTGCACTTGATGTTTTTGGCGACACTTCTAGTATGGTTACTATTTATTACTCTGGTGTCTTCACTGTAATATAACATTTTAACCCCCTTAACTTTTTTATTTTTTGAGTTCAACAAAAATAGTTTAAATAAAAGTTGTGAGTTTCTCTAAGTTTCTGTGAGTTTAGCGCGTTCATGAAAATAGAAATTATACAAAGCGTTCCAAAGATGCGAACCAAACTTATGTTTTTTAAAATAGAACACCTTGTATAGTATTCGATTTTCGGTATCTCTCTCTCTTCCTGATTCCAACAATGTATATATGTTGTAGGTTTACTTAATAATTTTCTCAATATTCTGCTTTGAAAGACTGAATCTCGCAATGGCGAATATAAAAATTGCTATGGAAAATAAAATAATAATATTAGATATGTATGCTCTATTTTAAATAAGTAGTCATAAGAGAAACTTCAGAGTTTATTAACGAATGCATAAATTATAAATTTTCAATAATTGCTCCATCATGTACAGGGTGATTTACTGTATTTTGACCCCCTTTAACTTTTTTTTTTAAGAGTTATAAAAAAATGTGAAATATAAAAGTTGCACGAGTTTTTATGAATTTTTCGAAAATGACGGTAGAAAAACAAATGAAGTTCAAACAAAATGGCTGCGAATGTTAACTTTGTTAAGTTAAATGGAACACCCTGTATATTTTTACATATTTGGATAGATAGTTCTCTGTCGAGCATAGTCATGTAGGGTTTGTTGGGTCCATCACTAACAATAAGCGAGATACTATTAAAAAACGAAAAGAAGGATTTTTTATTAAGAAAATAAGACATCTTGTAATTGTTAAACCTTTTTCAGGCATTTCTGTCTTTTTCCAATTACGTAAGGATTTACAGATTTAGTTATAATATATTTTGACAGATCGGTCATTGATATGGTCCAAAATGCGTATAGGTATTTTAACTAAATCTCACTAATTAGGCCGTGAGATGCCTAATTACTCATGGACAATGTTATATGGTAGGCCGTGACAGTGACAGGTAATGTCATGACAACATTGTTATTGTTTGACAGTTTGTATTATTATTTAATTAAAATGGGTTACACAGAAGTAGAAAATTGAAATATTATAGGAATTAAAATAGAGCAAAGTTCTTCTCCATACTCTATTTTAATTCTAAATAATTTTCTACTTCTGTGTAACCTATTTTAATTAAATAATAATACATACTGTCAATCAATAACAATGTTGTCAAGACATTACTACCTGTCACTGTCACGACCTACCATATAATGTCCATGAGTAATTAGACCTCTCACGGCCTAATTAGTGAGATTTCGTTACATTACCTATACGCATTTTGGACCGTATCAATGTCCGATCTGTCAAAATATATTATAACTAAATCTGTAAATCCTTACGTAATTGGAAAAAAGGCAGAAATGCCTGAAAGAGGTCTAACAATTACAAGATGTATTATTTTCTTAATAAAAAACCTTCTTTTCGTTTTTTAAAAGTATCTTGCTTATTGTCAGAGATGGACCCAACAAATCCTATATGGCTATGCTCTACAAGGAACGTTCTATCCAAATATGTAAAAATATACAAGGTGTTCGATTTAACTTAACAAAGTTAACATCTGCGGTCATTTTGTTTGAACTTCATTTGTTTTTCTACTATCATTTTCGAAAAACTCATAAAAAATCGTGCAACTTTTATATTTAACATTTTTCATAACTCTTAAAACAAAAAAGTTAAAGGGGGGGTCAAAATATAGTGAATCACCCTGTACAAGACAGAGTATACCTTTTAATTCAATTTCTATTAAAATTATTGATTGGACTAGATTCATTTAAAATGCGAATTTCCTGAGATTTGTTCTCTCTTGATATACTTACTCTATTTTTTAGAGTATCTCAGAGAAAAAAATCCATAGTCTGGTGGACATCGGGAAAGCCACAAAATTGTACCGTTGGCACCTATCCAGTCAATAAAGTATTGTCGCCGTTTTGCTGCCAGACAATATTTTGCACATCAAGAGTTTCAGTTCAATTTACTGGACCTGTTTTGCCTCTGAATAGAGATATATTGGTGTGAATTTTCTGACGCCCAGTGATGTTAATTTCTTCTATTAAAAACGTCACTTGTTGTAAAATTGGCCGCATCTGTCCACAAGATAGAATCTAATAAATTATAAAAACAAAATAGTAATAGCAATATTAAACATGGTGGCAGTGGTAATAGTAGTAGTACTACCGTTGACGCTGGTGATAATTAGTAATAGTAACAGTAGAAGTAGTAATAGTTATTGTTGCGGCAATGTAATAGTGGCAATAGCAGCATTACGAACCTATAAATTCTTCATTTTGTAAATGTCATCTAGCGTTATTTGGCAAAACTCGCGCCGCCTATTAGTGTCATCCATATAATGTTTGTACCAGGTGATAACAGTATGGTTTATTGAAGGTAATTTGTTTGGGAATGGGGTCAGTTTAAAAAAAAAACAGTTTATTGGTTAGTCGATATTTCGGCTATATTTAAGCCTTCTTCAGGACACTAAAATAATTACAATAAATAAACATACACATCATTATACATATTGACTATTAGGATTAAAACAGATTAAAATTCAATAATATTACAATGATGAAGGATCAAGAACCAATCACAAGGAAACGTTTACGAAAATATAATAATAAATTTATCGGGTACTTACATCCAAAAAAGGTTTTCCGTGTAACAAATAATCTAAATAATGGGGAGTAAAATAGGTAGTATGTTGCTGTATCAAAATAGTACATTACTCGATGTTGATTAAAATATCTATGAATGAAACATATTAGAGGATTTAAGTGTGGAACAGAAAAAAGGGGGCCAAGACAAAAAACATTCAAAGAAATTGAAATGTGTATAAAACCAGAGCTATATTGTTGTTAAATGTCTGTGTCTCTTACTTCTGTCTATAAGATTAAAATACGATGTTTGTAAATTATCTATATCGCTGCGTTTGTTGACAGAGTTTTCTCGTTTTATATTGATCATTTCACTTAATAATCTCTTTTTCAAAATTGTCTGTTTATCAATGATTCGTGTAGAATCAAAATCAAAAGTATGTAATGTAGACAAACTGTGTTCCGCAAGAGCAGTTAAATTTTGTTTGCGTTTTAAGGGATTAAAAACATTGATTACATCCCTCTTATGTTCTGTTATCCTTGTTCCCAAATAACGACCCGTTTGGCCTATGTAGCACTTTTCACAGTCATGGCAAGGAATTTGATAAACGACATTAGATTCCAAATTTGTAGGTGTTCTACTTTTAGTTTTTGAGAAATATTTCTTTCTAATTGTATTTTCGGCTTTCTGATTTACCTTTATATTGCCATTTGATAGTGTTTTAGCTAACCTTTCAGACATACCTTTAATGTACGGAATCTTAAAATGTTTCACTTCATTTAGTTCTTTTCTATCATGATGATCTTGACTAGATAATATCTTATTTACTAAGCTTTTAGGATAATTATTATGATGTAAATAAGTTTTGATTAAATTTATGTTCTTTTGCCAGAAAGATGAATGTGATAACATTTTAGCGCGAAATTTTAAATTGTTTATAATATTTATTTTTTGAGATAATGGATGTTCTGAATTATAATTAAGAAATCTTTCTGAGAAAGTGGGCTTGTGATACCAATCAGTTATCAGTAGATTATTATTTCTTATTATTATCATATCTAAAAAAGGTAATTCATGTTTTTCATTTTCAACTTCTATGGTGAAACATAGGTCTTTGTGAAAACTATTAAATGTATCTAAAAGGAGTTGCTCTGTATCTTTGGGAATAGCGGTAACAATGTCGTCTACATACCGTTTGAAGAAAGGTAATTCAAAGGGTAATTTATCTATGCAAGTCTCCTGTAGAGAAGCCATAACTATGTCAGAACAAATTGGTGAGAGACAGTTACCCATGCCTAGGCCAGATATCTGTTGGTAAAACTGTTCATCGAATTTAAAATAATTATTATTAAAACAAAATTCAAGTAACTGTAAAAATTCTTCTTGAGGAAGTTTCGTTTTCTGTTCAATGAAGTTCCATTTTTGTCTCACAAGTTGTGTTGTTAAGTTTAATGGTACATTTGTGAACAAAGACACAACATCAAGTGATACCAAAATGTAATTATCAGGAATTATTTTATTATTAATAAATTCTGCAAAATCAAAAGAGTCCTTTACATGTCTCTCATCTCTCTGGAATGCATGTTTTAATAACTCAGAGAGATATTTTGTTAGCTCATAGATAGGACTACCTATAAAACTTACTATAGGTCTCAAAGGGACACCTAACTTGTGAATTTTAGGCAAAAAATAAATTTTTGGGAAAACACCTGTGTTACATTTCAACTTTTTTCCTGTCAATTGATCTATATAATTTTTTTTGATAAAACTATCTAAAGTTTTATTCAATTTATTTTGGACTTTGTTTGTTGGATCCACGTCTATTTTTCTGTAAACTTCAGAGATGTTTAACAATTCTTGTGCTTTTAAATTATAATTATCCACATTCAGTATCACTGTGCTGTTACCCTTGTCAGATTTTGTAATTAATAATTCATTGTGTTCTTTTATAAATTTTGAAGTTGACTTAGACATTTTTAAAAAACAATTTTTTTGGATGGTATGTTAGATCTTTTGTGAGACACTGAGTTTACAAAATTCGTGATTATATTTATGACTCTGTTTCTAGTATTAATTCTGTCAGATTCTGAATCATAGTGACTTAAAATATATTCTGTATCAATAATAAGTTGTTCTAATGGTAAGTCTCGCCCAGTATATGGTAAATTGAATTTTTCACCTAAACTTAAAAGATATTGAACTTCTAATGGAAACTCTACATCTGTAAAATTCAAAAACCATTTTTCATTTAAATTCAAACAAAAACTATGAGTATACCTCTGTTCACAGATACATTTTTTGAGTTTTCTCTTTTGAGTAAATGAAGTTTTTTTAAATAAAGTATTGTAACTACTTATTTGTTTATGTTCATACTGTTCAAAAATTTCGGTAGATATCTTATTTTTCAATTCAAAAATTACTTTTTCTTTTTAATTACATAGATTTTTACATTTCCAATGCAAGTAACCGATTTCAACATTTAAGATTTTCTTCTGAAAAGTTTCTAAGATCCTCTTACATTTATTGACAAATGGGTTATTGTCTAAGAAAAGATGTTCTATCGATTTTGAATGTTTGATAATATGTTGGGGTAGTACTTTGTTTCTTCTACATCCAATAAGAAACTTCTTATGGTTATTATACTTGGCTATTTTTTTGTTGACATTCGACCAAGTCTTCAAACAACACTATCAAATGGCAATATAAAGGTAAATCAGAAAGCCGAAAATACAATTAGAAAGAAATATTTCTAAAAAACTAAAAGTAGAACACCTACAAATTTGGAATCTAATGTCGTTTATCAAATTCCTTGCCATGACTGTGAAATGTGCTACATAGGCCAAACAGGTCGTTATTTGAGAACAAGGATAACAGAACATAAGAGGGATGTAATCAATGTTTTTAATCCCTTAAAACGCAAACAAAATTTAACTGCTCTTGCGGAACACAGTTTGTCTACATTACATACTTTTGATTTTGATTCTACACGAATCATTGATAAACAGACAATTTTGAAAAAGAGATTATTAAGTGAAATGATTAATATAAAACGAGAAAACTCTGTCAACAAACGCAGCGATATAGATAATTTACAAACATCGTATTTTAATCTTATAGACAGAAGTAAGAGACACAGACATTTAACAACAATATAGCTCTGGTTTTATACACATTTCAATTTCTTTGAATGTTTTTTGTCTTGGCCCCCTTTTTTCTGTTCCACACTTAAATCCTCTAATATGTTTCATTCATAGATATTTTAATCAACATCGAGTAATGTACTATTTTGATACAGCAACATACTACCTATTTTACTCCCCATTATTTAGATTATTTGTTACACGGAAAACCTTTTTTGGATGTAAGTACCCGATAAATTTATTATTATATTTTCGTAAACGTTTCCTTGTGATTGGTTCTTGATCCTTCAACATTGTAATATTATTGAATTTTAATCTGTTTTAATCCTAATAGTCAATATGTATAATGATGTGTATGTTTATTTATTGTAATTATTTTAGTGTCCTGAAGAAGGCTTAAATACAGCCGAAACGTCGACTAACCAATAAACTGTTTTTTTTTTTAAAAACTGACCCCATTCCCAAACAAATTACCTTCAATTTAATCACTGGGTCATGAAAATACTCTAAAAAAAGTATGGTTTATATTTGTTTACTTTCAATACTCTTTGAATCGCACTCCAGGATATTTCCAAATAGGTGCCTTGAAACATCTTGAATCGAATGTTTCGGGTTTTCTTGAAAGTAAAGTAAAATCATTTCTTGCACATTTTCAGTTATAACGTTGTGGGGTATATTTATTTTTTCCTTATTTTATACCGTACCAGTATTTCTCCGTTTGTTATAGATATATGATATATATTTTATGAGGTAGGTATACGTTTTGCGTAGAATCTTCGTGCAGACTCGCGTCTAGTGCACATGGCATTCTTCTCACCAGAAAGATAGCATTCAACAATATAATTTTTCTCATCAACACTATAAAAGTTATACACCATTTTCAAAGGAGTACGAAAAATACATGTCTCAAATTTTCGGTTCTATGAAAACACATTTATTCTACATATCGATTTTGCTACATAGGTATTTATTTTTTATGGCTTGAATCAGTCTGTCAAAGCAGAATATTGAGCAAATTATTTCGTAAACCTACAAAATATATACATTGTTGGAATCAGGAAGAGACAGAGATTTTGAAAATCGAATAATATACAGAGTGTTCCATTTAATAAAACATAAGTATGGTTCGTATCTTTGGAACGCCCTGTATAATTTCTATTTTTCATAAACTCGTTAAACTCAGAGAAACATTCCCTACAACTTTTACTTTAACTATTTTTGTCTAACTCAAAAAATAAAAAAGTTGAGGTTATAACGAATTGATTCAAATTTGGTGTGGTGTTAACATTTACATATGTGCATAATTTACTGTAAAATTTACAAATTTGTGTAGGTCAGTGGCGTAACAATGGGTAATAAAACGGAATTTTTCTACCCCAACTTCTACGCCAATGACCTAATATTCATTTGGAATTCATTTTTAGATTCCGTGGACAACTTTACATAAAAAAGGTATACTCGTTGAAAATCGGTTTAGTGTATCGTTTTACCGAAAAAATGTCCTAGTTGAAATTGTTATCTTATTTACTTTGTCATTCCTATTCCTATTAAATTGGAAGGAAAATTTGATGGCATTTTAATAAAGTAAAACAATGACCTTTTAATAATATTTTACTTTAATAATAAGAATTCAGAACTTGTACTGACATATTAAACTAATCACGATTTACAAATATAACATAAAAACATTAATTTTACATCTAGGAAAAATGGAATTCCTAGTCTAATCTAAAATAAAGTTAATAAATAACAAAAAAAATCACAAAAGTTCATTAACAATTAAGTCTTTAATGCGGTCTTCTAAATATGCCAGCGAATAATACTGCTTTTTGAACTTTTTCGTAAATGATGTAGATAAACGGATGATTGCAAATAAATTGCGCTGGTTCTGCTGGTCTGCTAGACCTAAAACTAAACAAGACAGTTGCGGCTGCAGCTTTGGTACCTTCTTCGTTCACTTCAATTTTTGCTTTATGGAGCGCGTCTGTAAGTGATAACTTCTCGTCTGATATTACAGATAAGTCAGATGTTGGCTGAAACAGGTTTCCAACCCCCATGTATTCTAAAACCTAAAACAAAAAAAATAACTTGATATAACTTAAAAAGAGGTTTTATTGGCATTGAAGCATATGACGAAATACTCTGTTTACCTACAAACCAAATGGAATAAATATATAGATATTTATTCCGTAAAAAAATAATTGTTAGTTTGTCACTTTGGAAATAAATTTTGTTACAAAACCTACTAATGCCTACTAAAACATGCCACATGCATCAGTTTATATTGGATATGCGGTATTTACCTTTAATATGATTTACCTTTAACAGCCTTCAGAAGTTTCCAAAGTAAAGATTGATTTAAAGAACACTTTAATTCATATTTAACAAAGCAGCAAATAAAAAAGAGTATGAGGTGTAATAAGGCACTTTATTATAAGTATATGGTAGGTACTGGCTTTTTGCTAATTTGACATTATTCCGTATTCTCTCATCTGAATGAAGAAAATTTTAAAGGTGTAGTAGTAGTGTGTATCTTTCGATTATACAATAACAAAGGTGTCTTTCTGTGTTGGTTTGATATATGAAACTAACAATTTTTTGTACTGATTACACATATTCTTAAGGGGGTGATCTGAAGATGCCAGTAAATAATATAGTGTGAGTTTTTCCATTATAAATTAAATATATAAAAGGCCTGTTGCATTTAAATGGTATAGGTAAATCGTCAGTCATCATTCTCCACGAAAATATAGCTGTGGCAGCTGCTGCTTGTGATCCATGTTCATTGATATCTATCCTTGCTTTGTGAATGCCTTCACCCACGGAAATTTTTTTAGGCGTTAAAGAGCTAAAGTCGGCATCACCTTTGAAGAGATTCCCAACACCCAGGCTTTCAAGTATCTACCAGAAGAAAGGAAACAAGGGGTTAGTAGGTTAGAAAACTAAAAACTACACTAAAGTAAATTATTACTTACATATATGTATGCTAAGCAGTTACGTGAAAATGTGCTCCCTCATTTTTCCGTTATTCTTCATGATTGTGTATATCAAGGAAATGCTGTTTTGCTTATTTAACATCAAGTTGTAACTAGATTTAAGTTCTACTTATAAACGGTGTTCCAAAATTCATGCAAGAGGTTTTGACAGAAAACACAGGTTTTTAATTAAAAATTATAAATTTTGTGTTCATTCATAATGTATATTATAGTACCTATAGGGTTTTGCATGGAATAGTATATTGGGTAAATGGCCTCCACGGCTTTATTGGCACACATGTACAGGGTGATTCATTATATTTTGACTCCCATTTAACTTTTTTGTTTTAAGAGTTATTAAAAAATGTGAAATATAAAATTTGCACGAGTTTTTGTGAATTTTTCGAAAATGATTGTAGAAAAACAAATGAAGTCGAAACAAAATGGCCGCGATATGTTAACTTCGTTAAGTTAAATGGAACACCCTGTATATTTTTACATATTTGAATAGAACGTTCCCTGTCGAGCATAGTCATGTAGCGTTTGTTGGGTACATTGCTAACAATAAGCAAGATACTATTAAAAAACGAAAAGAAGGTTTTTTATTAAGAAAATAAGACATCTTGCGTAATTGTTAAACCCTTTTCAGGCATTTTTGCCATTTTCCAATTACGTAAGGATTTACAGATTTAGTTGTAATATATTTTTACATATCGGTCCAAAATAATTAGGCCGTGAAAGGTTTAATTACTCATGGACAATGTTATATGATAGGCCGTGACAGTGATAGGTAATGTCATGACAAAATTGTTATTGTTTGACAGTTTGTATTAATGTATTAATTAAAATGAGTTACACAGAAGTAGAAAATTGAAATATTATAGGAATTAAAATATAGCAAAGTTCTTCTCCATACTCTATTTTAATTCTAAATAATTTTCCACTTCTGTGTAACCTATTTTAATTAAATAATAATACTTACTGTCAATCAATAACAATGTTGTCAAGACAATACTACCTGTCACTGTCACGACCTACCATATAATGTCCATGAGTAGTTAGACCTCTAACGGCCTAATTAGTGAGATTTCGTTAAATTACCTATACGTATTTTGGACCGTATCAATGTTCGATCTGTCAAAATATAACTAACTCTGTAAATCCTTACGTAATTGGAAAATAGGCAGAAATGCCTGAAAGAGGTCTAACAATTACAAAATGTATTATTTTCTTATTAAAAAACCTTGTTTTCGTTTTTTAAAAGTATCTTGCTTATTGTTAGAGATGTATCCAACAAACCCTATATAGCTATGCTCGACAGGGAACGTTCTATCCAAATATGTAAAAATATACAGGGTGTTCCATTTAACTTAACAAAGTTAACATCCGCAGCCATTTTGTTTCGACTTCATTTGCTTTTTTACTATCATTTTCGAAAAATTCACAAAAACTCGTGCAACTTTTGTATTTCACATTTTTTTATAACTCTTAAAACAAAAAAGTTAAAGGGGGAGTCAAAATATAGTGAATCACCCTGTACTCCTTTGACGAAATTTTCCATGACAGTTTTAGATAAATGCGGCTGGATTTCCTCCTTCAAGGCGTGGATGGTCGTGGGCTTGTTGGCATATACCCTAGACTTCAAAAAAGCCTTAAAAAAGTTCAACAGCGTTAGATCGCATGGTCTGTGCGGCCAATTCTGATCACCAAAACGGGATACATGACCAGGAATTGACTCGTGAAGTAATAAAATTGTTTCTCGAGCTGTATGGCATGTGGCACCGTCTTGTTGAATCTACACGTCCTCTACATCCATATCTTGCAATTTAGGCACAAAAAACTGGATTATCATATCCCGATAGCGAGCACCATTAACTGTTAATGCCGCATTTTCGAAGAAGGATGGTATTTCAACAATCACTCGTGGATTGTTCTGAACCCCAAATACGACAATTAACGAAGTTATCAAGAAAAAAATGAGCATCCACTTGTTCCAAAATCCATTTAACGAACTATTTTCACTCTGCTTCAGTTCTTGAGTCAATTGAACTTTGTAAACATGAAGATGCAAATCTTTCATGAGAATATGTTGTAGGGAGTTTCTCGAAATGTCAATTTTTGGTGACGGTGTCGGATTGATGTTCCTGGATTCTGGTTCTGCAACACTCCCACGAATTGATTCGATGTTTTGTGTTGAACGACTCGTTGAAGGAAAGCCAGAATATTTAAGATCTCTAATTGATCCAGGCTCCCTTAATTCTTTAATTAATTTCTTCATAGTTGATGAAGTTAAATCACTATTCCGATCATATTTTGTACGAAAATTGCGAATTGTAGCTGCCACATCTTCATTGCTTTTAAAATATTGCTCAACAATGAAAACGCGTTTTTCTTTCGTATAACGCTCTATTTTTAATAACTCTGAACTGTTAGCTGTTACGCTGTCTTATTTTCGTTGGCAACTCTTTACCGCACAAATGGCGCAAAATTCAAATCTTGCATGATTTTTGGGATACCCGAAACGTTTTCCAAATGAAACATTTATTGGAGATACTTCAAAAAAAGTTTTTTTAACAGGATGAAAACGATACATATCTTTATTTAGCAGTTTTCAAACATGTAAAGTATTTTTTTTATTATGCAAAGTAGATTTTTTGACACTTTGTAGTAAGTAATGAGAAAAATAGATTGGTACCCTAATAAATAGATCAAGAAAATGCCACCATTCATTGCAATGGTCGTTATGATAACAAATAGGAGTATCTACCTATAAAAATAATGATAAGGGTTGCTATGATACCTTATCGAAAACTCAATATGAATGGAGTTACATATTCTTAAAGTTCTTTTAACTAATATTTTGCCAAAATATTCCCACTTTTCATTTTTTCAAATTTTATAGGTGCACTTATACTGACAATAAATAGCATCTATAATAAAAAATCCAACTTTTTTATTTACGTTTTTCTTAAATTATACAACTAAATATTATAATAATAATAATATCTCTACTCCTCATTCTAACTACGATAATTAGCCCATAAGTCGGAGACTTGTGCGGGAGAGGAGGCGGCATATTATTATTAGGCAGGCCGCATTTGCGCCCAGGAACGACTTATGTTGGTAGGCCCTAACCACCACTCAGTGCAGGAATGAGGGAAACCTGGAAAACCTCATTAATTAGGGGGGTGGTCAAATGCCAACCGGTGTCAATCTCTCACATTGACCCAAGCCAACATTCTTCCACCCTACCATACCTGCACAGAGGGTGCCAATCCTCCGTACAAGCATAGCTAATATATGGTCTACCGGCCGCGGGATTCGAAACCCGGGCAGATCGACGCATCGATTTAAGTACTGACGCCTTAAACCGTACGGCTATCGACCGTGTATTAAATATCTAGACCAAATCAATAACATTAACCGTTAATACACACAAAAAAACAACCAAAGAGAAACCTACTAAATGTAAAGTTGTAGCAGAGGGGGTTTCTGGTATCTATCAAAAAGAGTTACAGGATTGATTTGGTCTTTGAATATCCCTAATACTAATGCTACACTAAATACACCAAATATCATTGACCATTAGATAAAATCAGTTCTATTGTCTACAATTTCTTCATCAGGTTATTACATCTAGGAAATCCACTAAAATTTCTATATTACATCATTACCAATTTCTTGATCACTTTATTGGGTCAAAAGCTGGTACTTAGCAGTCTTTATTGCTTTAGATATTGAAATCTTATAAACACGTATCCATATAAATTGCTCCACTTATAAATAAATATATCTATAACATTTTATCTTGTATTTTTTTCTCATGAAAAGTTGCAGCAAATGGGGAGGGCATTTACTAAGAAACTGCTAGGCATATTATCAACTTCTGAATCTAAGAATTCAAAATTGGCATAGAGTTTTCCATCTAACTTTCTAGTGAAGGATTAGTAAGTATTAACGTATTTGCGTACTTATAAAATACTTACAGGTGTCAATTCTATCGTGGTTTCCAAACTGAATTTTGGTAAGGCAACTTGTACTGTTCTAGAAATTAAATTGTCATTCTCAACAACGCTTCTGAAATTTTCTAATGTTAAATTTTTCAGTGTGGCTTCAATTGAATCTTCAGTATTGGTAAAAGGAGGCAAAAGAATGTACATGCTGATGTTGTCTCCTTTGTAAGGCAATTCAAGGATATGGGCACCTAAAGTCTCAGAAACATCTGAAATAAAAAAATAATTAGTAGATACTTAATCATTTGTTTAAATAACCTGTAAATGTAAAGTAGTTTTAGAAATAGGAGCAACATTCTAATTAATGTTAAAAGTTTTAATATGTTTCAGAATTCAGAATTAAAAAAATGTATGTACAGTTTATCTAATGATCTAAATTTTAATTTTTAGGTGCAATTACTTCACAAATTTGAAATATGAGTAACTTATAAACAATATAAAAAAGTACCATGTTTAAAAGTCTCCTCTATGTGCATCATATCCACCATGATTTGCTTGGAAGGGTTAACATAAAAAATTTCTTGTTTAGTAAGATCAGGGTTAAATTTGTGTTCCCATATTCCTTTGAAATAAGCAGCATTTACCAAAACCAGATCTGTTGTCTCATCTATTGTTCCACGAGGCAACAAGTCCTTGATCATGTGATGGGTTGTATTTTCCACCCATCCATTAATTGAGAGCCTGACACTTTCTGCATCTGTTTTAAAATTCTTTTTTTCTAGTTCTTCGGGAAAATCGTTAACAACACAGTCTCTTACAGGAACAGCATCAGAAACGTATATTTTATTGGCGTTGGTAAATTCATATGGTGCACTCTTTGCCAATACTTGCGTTATAAATTTGTCAGTTTTGTAAGCTGCATATATATCAGATTTATTCTGAAAATAAATAAATAAATAAATAAATAAATAAATAAATTAATTAATTAATTAATTAATAAATAAATATATTTATACAAAAATATTTTTAAATCAATTTTCAATGAATGCCGATAAAGTAGAAATTCCGGGTTGGAAGAAAAAAAGAATAAGCCAACGAAGTTCTGTTATCGGAACTACTGCAACAATTTACCGCGGCAGGGGCGTGCTTTGAAATTTTCCGCCAATGTCTTCCTACCACGGGTGTCGAATGCGGTTAATTCAAGGAAAGTAACGCAGGGTCTATTTAGAATTATATTTCAACAAATATCGTGTGAATTGTAATCAGATTTCATTAATAATTTAGAAAAACTTTTTTTTTCCGTTTCCACTAATTTGACATGTCGGTTGAAAAGATAGCTGAATACTTATTTTTTCTTGGATGAAATGATAAACAAATTAAATAATAGGTAGATATTTATTACCTACTGTTTTCATTCAATTTTTCTTTATAATCTATACGTTTATTTAATTACGACTAAAATGTTATTTCAATTAAAAAAAAACATTGTGTAAGTAGATTTTAGTAAAATTGAAATGAAATGTAATTATAATTTATAGAGTTACTATTAAAACACTCGTAGTTATAGCTTCTGTTTTTTAATTATTGCATTAGTATGATTGTGTGAAACAACTACTCCACGGGCTACATACCTTGACTGCCATTAAACTGCATCCCCAATATCAATGCTCGTGAGTAGTTGTTTGCTAAAATATAATTGGTCAAAAAGTTCGTTCCGCCTAGCGCGATGGTAGTTATGGTTTCATAGAACCTACAGATTAGTAGGTCACTTTGTGTCAGGAGGCATTAAGTATAGCAATGACTTTTAAGATGCAACATATTGCATTAGTATGTTTAAATCATGTAATCATTTAATTTATTTTTAAAGTCAAATTTATTTAGATTTAAATGTAGTGAATGGTCTAAATATTTGGTGGTTATTATGTCTTAATAAATTCCGTTATTACAGGTCGCCTCTTACTGTGCTTAAATTAGGCCAAGCAAATAAAATTTTTACTCGAAAAAAGTCCTATCCGCGAGATTATTGTAAAATTGTCTAAGGGAACATAGAAGGATAGCTACATTTATTTATTTAATAATAGTAAAATAATTCCGAAATTGAAATTTTAATTAATATTTCGTTTAACAATAACTTTTGTGCCATTTTTGTAAATTAAAAAAAATTAAGTATAAAGGATGCATTTTTTATGGGGTTCAGGGCTATTCTACGAATTCGTAAATATGCCCACTGTTATTTTTTCGTCGAGCTACCCCAGTTAAAAAAAAAGAAGTTTCTACGACGAATAGAAGCCGAGATATTGCAAAATTTTACAGCGCGCATCAATTTGAACTTACGCGCTACGATTTTAAAAAATATATTTTATCTTGGCTCCTATTGTCGTAAAGGGTGCTTTTTTTAAATTTGTATTTTTTTGCCAGCTATGAATCTATTTTCGGTGAGGTAGCATAAATAGCAACAATTTTATTCAAATTGTTTATAAGCGAAAAACGCCCGTTTTTTTAATGCAAAATTTGAGAATGTTAATGTCAAAAAAACGGTGATATTTTTTAATAGGTCGCTTAATTACGTCTTTAAGATTGCAATGACGCTTTCAGAATCATGTTTGGTTGAAAATTAACGTCTGTACAGAGGCTTAAAGTTCATAACTTTTGGAGCCCCCGTCATAAACAAATTGAATTGTGCGAAAACAATTGCACCTACAGCGCCCACTTTTGGCACACTTTTAAAGTATGACAAAACCCTCAACTTGTCATAGGTTTTATAAAATTTTAACAATAAATGCGATAGTTATAAACAAATTAAAAAATGGGCACTTTTCTTGTTTTTTTTTTTGACTCACGAGATGAGAGATGTCTTGTATTATGTTCCTTTAGACAATTTTACAATAATATCCCGGATAGGAATTTTTTCGAGTTTCTCTTTTATTTATGCCAATTTTCCTGATGTAAATGTATGTATTAGTGTACGCTTGTCTTTATTTTTAAATTTGTTAAAAGTATACTTAAATAATTGATATAGAAGCTGTTTTTTCTTTGGGTCATTTTACGTCAACTAAACGAAAGGCCTAAAGTTACTGGTTTGCCAGCGACAGGGTGCTGAAATAAAAAAAATACATATTACATTTTTCTCAAAATGTCTGAAGATGTTTTGGAAAGATTAATGAAACTTGAACTAGTGGTTTAGCTAATGAAAACCAAAAATTCGATGAAGTATTATATAAATGTGTCAACTAGGCAGTGTCACTGCAAACCCCAGAATTTCTACGCCACTGAGTTTTTTTTCTGAAATTTAACCACTTCATTTGATTGTGTGTATTTTAAAGAAAAAATATATTCTGAATTTTGTACGAAAAACGAGTAATTTCCGAGTTAATACTATTTAAATTTTAAATAAAATACTTATATCATCAAAAATAGAAAAATATCATTGCAGCAGAAATTTTTATTTATCTAAGGAATAGCATGGGGCACAATTCTCAAAAAAAAGTTTACTCTGGATTTTTTATACTACTGATGATTACACTCTATTTAAAATAATATTTTGAACCAAAAAGTCATATTTTTTGTGTTTCGTCTAGTTTTGGAAACAATTGAAATTTATTGACATATAGGTATGTATTAGTTTATTTTCAATTTAAAAAATAATGACATGAGAATGACTCGGTTTTCCAATGAAATGAAAACCATTTTTTTCCTTTAAATATAATTAGGAATTAAATGTTCCCTACGAATTTCGAAATAATTCAGTGGCGTAGAAATTTTGGAGCACATAACGACATACCGTCCGGTATCTTCGACACTAGTTGACATATCTGTATACTAATTTAGTAGGTTTTTGCCTTTAATTGAAATTAGTATCCTAAATTTGATTAACCTTTTTTAAAATATTTTCAGATATAATTGAAAAAATGTATTTTGTTTATTATTTCAAACCTCAAAAACCATTGGCTTTAGTAGTAAACCAACCCCTGAAGTGATACAAACTTAAAGAACACCCTGTATAACAATTCATCATCTCTTTTTCTCTTTTATGATTATAAAATTTACTTATTTGTTTACATATATGTAAATCTAATTGGAAGTATTTGATGATTATTTTTTACAAAATTTTCAAGTCTTATAATAAATTCAATGAACTTAACTTCTTCTGATACAAAAGGTCGAGGAATCTGTGTGACCTAAATTTGTTTGTATGATATCACTGGTATTACCGACTTAGTTTTATTGACCGACGGATGTTATTACAATTCTACACTTAACTATAGCAAAGTTACTTTCTATGTTTAAAACATTAACGACATTTTCTTCGCTTTTCTACTTCTTTGTTTCATAACGTATAGTAAACATCGTATCTCTGTCGGTTGAATTGTCGCAACAATAATTTGTCTACAGCTTCATGCAAAAATTGGCTACAATTAAAATATTTTATGAGACAACAACTAACGGATGTTTTCAATGTCGGTGAATATAAGAGTACATTACGGAAACTGTATCTTCGGATTAAATTATCTGTTAAAATTTTTGAAAATTTCCATTAATTTGAGTATCTTAAATTAAAATGATGTGACATTTTATCTCCATCTTAATTCATTAAATTTAACATCTGTCATGTAAACCTGTAAACAGTTCGTCTAAAACATTTATAGATTTAGCTAGTAAAAATTTAATCAGATGTTGCTATCCATCTTTCAAAGTTTTAAAAATCCAAGACATCAATTTTTTCCTTATATGTATGTCATTTTTATTTGGAAAGATTCTTATTTCGTTTTCTTTTGCCACATTTTGTTAATTTCTATTCTCATATTGTTGCTGTTGTTATGCTGTAAATCATAATACGTGCTATGCTATTTTCAAATTAATAAAACCTGGAATACGATGCATAGCAGACAAAATTGAGAAACTGAATATGTAATGTGCAACATAATAAAAACAAAAACAAAAATAAAATTGTGGCATACCAGTGTAATATGAATGAAATTGGTTTTCTAATTATCTACAAAAATATCATATTTAGTTTTTTCATATCTATTTGAAAAAAAAAAAAAAACAGTTGGAACCAAGTCGGATTCGACAATTGTCTATGCAAATCACTATGTTTTTCCAAATTTAACATAATTTGGACCTTTTGTAATAACTGAGCAATGCATTCCCATCTAGTTTAGGACATAGAACAAACTTGTTCGAAACTTATATATTGTACAATCAAACTACTACAGTATAGTAATAAAATTACAGCAACTTTTTGTGTTACAATATGCAATTTTGTTGCTGCAATTAAGTTGCGTGAATGTTAGAATATGCTCTATTTCATGCAACAATCGACACTTTTGAGATTATTACAAATATCTGCCTAGTCTATAGCAGAAAAAATTCATAGGTATTAATTAATAAATTATGCCAAAATCGCCTAATATAAATACTTACTTCAAGTAATTCTTTTTATAACCAAATGTTGAGACTATTGCAACGCAACCTATTTATAGTTTCAGTTGAGCAAGAGTTATTTTTCGTTATAACCATTCAAAATTTATTTTAGATACGGACAAAAAAAACCTGGGTATATACGTATAGTATTTTAGTGGATTTAAGTAATCTACTTAGCACAAGGAGAAAGTAAAGTGCCTCAAATGAGATTAAATCACGTAAGTATTCGAAGCTACTAATGTTGCAGACTAACTTTTCGTCAATATCTGCCAAATGGATAAACATTTTTCTTAGTCTGATAAAAAGTACATACTTATATTTTGAGTTTATTCATCATAAATTAAAATTACAAAAATTTTGGTTTCCACTAGAAGGCCAATTTATAAATATGTTCCTCATTATATCACGCCATTGCTATTTTGAACCTGTCAAGTAGGTAAATATAAAATTACATTAGTGATTGGTGACATATCTAGACGTTATCAATTTTATAAAAGTATGTAGGTGTGTATTTTAACCAATTTGAAATTTGTTGTCATCCTCAAATTGTCCGAAGATATTTGTTTAAGGCGCAATTTTTGTCTTTTCTTATCTTTTTGGGTATTTTGCCACTTTGGAAAAAAAATAAATAAGTGTTTACGTCAAAAGGATTAGTTGGGTTATTTTTTTACTAAAATACTTATTCTTAACCAAAAATTTCACACCAAAAAAAGCATACAAATGGGAAATACAAAATCATCATATCATTACAAAACAAACCAAAACTGTCAAATTTAATTGTAACATGTAATGTAATTGCTGAATAATGAAAACAAGAACTAGATTGGTTTTCGAAACGTCAAGACTTATTGAAGTGC
Source organism: Anoplophora glabripennis (assembly GCF_000390285.2). NCBI lineage: Eukaryota > Metazoa > Arthropoda > Insecta > Coleoptera > Cerambycidae > Anoplophora > Anoplophora glabripennis. The sequence continues at coordinate 1,161,125 of NW_019416277.1, forward strand.
GCGACATCTAGTGATGGGTATTTTGAATTTTCTATTCTTTTTCAAATGCAAAATTTTTGGTTAGACAAAATTATGTAATCGGAAAAACAATAAATTTAAAAAAATACTTGGTCGAAAACTTATTTTCTTTTACAAAAAAAAACATGCAGTATTTACTGATTGTTTTGAACTAAATTAATTTTAACGGTACTTATTTCATTATATTTTAGTTGAATAATATATTATTTTTAATTACAAAACCAGCAATATACAGGGTGATTCAGAACTTATCCAAAAAAATTTGGGAATAGATGCGGCATGAGAAATGGAGTCAATATCGTAAAAAAAATTTTTGTAAAATCCTTATAGTTTCCGAGAAAAAAATTATTGAAGTTATAGTACATTCAACGACTACATAGCTGGACAACTGTAGTCTCTAGCGTCATTTGCAATGCGCGTGGAGAGCCACGTGGCCTCAGCGACTCCGAATACTGAAATCGTATTTTGCAATCGTCGTTGCAACAGTATTTACCTGTTATCTATTGTGTTTACAATATTTTTTTAGTAGTTAGTGTCAAAAATGGGTAGTTAGTGTCAAAAATGGTTTGCGTGTACAGCAACTCGGAGTTGATGGATATTGTTTTAATTTATGGTGAAGCATTTGTGTTATGGTGAAGCAAGACAACATTTGTGTTAGTTCGTTGAAACTGAGTAAGACGGACCCAAATGTGTTTACACGTTGGTGGATTTTGAACAATTGTAAAATCGGGTATGTTAAATGATTTTATTATTTAAAAACACTAATTAATTGTATTAATTAATAAAGGCAAAAGCAGTTGAATTTGCCGATATAAAATAGGTGCGATAAAATTCTATTTACATATTTCTTTCCTTGCGAAAGTTTTTATCCGTTTTTATCACACCGCCATGCCGGTCGCATTATGCGAGGTCAGGTTTTACAGTGGACCAGTTTCCAGTGCCGTGTAGAAGTGTATTTTTAAATCATTTTCGAACTGCCCTTTTTGATTTTTTCTTTACAAAATTGTATTTGTAAGGGTCTCCTGTACATCCAAAATTTTTTTTGGATAAGTTCTGAATCACCCTGTATAATAAACTTCTGCAAAAAATTAAATGAGCAAAAAAATTTTTCGAATTTTTAGTGATTTTTTAGAATGCTGTATCTCAGGTAAAAATCATCGTATCAAGGTTTTAAAAAAAGCATTTTAAAGCGCCGTATGTCTAGTTTACAGATTTCTTAGCTCAAAATTTTTAGGAGCGACAGTCATCGCGAAATTCTAAGAAATAAGACTAAAAAATTTTTTTTCATTTTTTTGGTTTTTTTTTCTCGGTCCACGGGCTTGGAAAAATTTTGTACACAAAAATCATGATATGGACTTGATTCAGCTTTAATTTCTTTTTTTTAATTTTTCTCTACGTTAATTTGACCCGGAGATATTCGACTACGAATACAAAATCAGCAACTAATGATCAGACGGGCAGTTTCGAAATCTCGAATAAACTTTCTACAAGGCTATGTAGCGTTCTTGGAAGAAAAAAATTTTCTTTCATCCTCGACATTAACTTGAAAAAAGTGAAAAAAGTGACTTTTTGACTTGTTTTGCTAAGTCGACCGCATCTTTGCTAATATCGATGGAGAGTCTAATGCTTGTACGAATTTTTACACCTCGATGTACCCCCAAAGGCTCCGTAAATGGGCAGATCGATCTATCGAAAGGTTTTTCCGGACCGCTTAATCAAAATTTCAGAAAAATTTAAAGGAGAAAAATTTACATTTCTGAGCACCCTGTAACGTTCGTAAAAATGAAAAATTTAATTTTTTTTTAATTCTTTCACAATTGGACATTTTTTGCTCATTGAATTTGAAAAAAAATAAATAAATTTTTGAAAAAAAAAACTTTAATTTTTGAAAATTCACTCAAGATAAAAATATTGAGTCATTTTTGAAGCGATGTACTTTTTCCGTACCGTAATTTCCTTTATTTTGAATTAACGAAATTGATTAAAAGTTGATAAATAAAATAAAAATGATAAATGCCGTCTAGGCATGACAAAAATTAAAAAAATTGAAGTCTACAAAAACTTTTAATTAATTGTTTTCACTAGAATTACAAAAAACATTGTCAGTTTTGAGAAAATCTGTTGGTTGGTTCCTTTGAATCGAATATAGAGTTAAAAAAACCTGTTTTTTTCACACTTTTCGTAAGAAAGTTTAGGATAATACGCACTATTTTTTGGCAGATCGAGGACTACACCAATCTTGGGGTATCAACTTTTAATCAATTTCATTAATTCAAAATAAAGGAAATTACGGTACGGAAAGAGTACATCGCTTCAAAAATGACTCAATATTTTCATCTTGAGTTGCTAAAAAATAAAGAAGAGTAAATTTTCCAAAAAATTTTCAAAAATTAAAAAAAAAAGTTTTTTTTTCAAAAATTAATTTTTTTTTCAAATTCAATGAGCAAAAAATGCTCAATTGTGAAAGAATTGAAAAAAAAATTAAATTTTTCATTTTTACTAACGTTACAGGGAGGGTGCTCAGAAATGTAAATTTTGCTCCTTTAAATTTTTCTGAAATTTTGATTAAGCGGTCCGGAAAAACCGTTCGATAGATCGATCTGCCCATTTACGGAGCTTTTGGGGGTACATCGAGGTGTAAAAATTCGTACAAGCATTAGACTCTCCATCGATATTAGCAAAGATGCGGTCGACTTAGCAAAACAAGTCAAAAAGTCACTTTTTTTCACTTTTTTCAAGTTAATGTCGAGGATGAAAGAAAATTTTTTTCTTCCAAGAACGCTACATAGCCTTGTAGGAAGTTTATTCGAGATTTCGAAACTGCCCGTCAATTTTCTGTCTGATCATTAGTTGCTGAGATATCGATGGTTAAAGCCAAAAGGATGCTTTTGTATTCGTAGTCGAATATCTCCGGGTCAAATTAACGTAGAGAAAAATTTAAAAAAAGAAATTAAAGCTGAATGAACAGGCTATCAAGTCCATATCATGATTTTTGTGTAAAAAATTTTTCCAAGCCCGTGGACCGAGAAAAAAAACGCAAAAAATTGAAAAAAAAATTTTTTAGTCTTATTTCTTAGAATTTCGCGATGACTGTCGCTCCTAAAAATTTTGAGCTAAGAAATCTGGAAACTAGACATTCGGCGCTTTAAAATGCTTTTTTTAAAACCTTGATACGATCATTTTTAACTGAGATACAGCATTCTGAAAAATCACTAAAAATTCGAAAAATTTTTTTGCTCCCTTAATTTTTTGCAGAAGTTTATGTCATTCATATGTTTAGAGTGCTCTAAAAAACAATGGGTACCTATAAAATAGAATTACCATCGGCAACCATTTATGACAAAAATTATATACATATTATATGTATATGTAGGATGCATTGTTTTCGTTAAATAACAATTTTTTCAGTTTTCAAAAGCTTACTATTTATAAAATTTCGAAATAAAAATTCCATCAGTGGCCTAGAAGTTAGGAATGAGAAACTGCCCCTCTACTCTTGTTGTAGGTACGCCTCTGATAGTAGCCATGAACTATTTAGTAGTATTTTTTAATATGGTCTAAGGTATATAAACTTTATGCCAAATATGACAGGGAAATATTAAACAGTGTTAAAGAAATAGGTAAGAATCATTTAAAATTTTTTAAATAATACCTTGTAACTCCGTAAGGAGCCATATTTTATCTAAGCGTTATGTGTCAATTCTTCATATTTTCAGCCCAGGATTATCCAGTTAGCGTATGTACAATTATTAATGAATCACCCTGTGTATAAAGTGTATAGAGGGTGTGTATTAAAATTAGATTAAATTTAAACAAAAACATTTTTTTTGTTTAAATTACTTAATTATGTTATGATATAATTGCAAATAGACTGAAAAAAGAAAAAAATATATTTTCCTGCTCCTGACTTTTAGAAGAAGAATCAGTTTTATCTTTGATAAATAAATGGGAGTTCATTCATTAATTTCGTTATTTGTTTTGCAGTCAACAAATAATATTAGGTAATTATTTTTTGTTCACAAACCTGGTACATTTCTGCTATAGAAAGTAATTAGTCATGGGTGAAACATAACAATGTCGAAAATTATGGCATAATCACGTAAATTTCTAATTTTGAGAGATAACTGTAAGTATTTAGAAACAATTGTATTGCAGGGTACCTACTTATATGAATATTTTAAATTTAATTCATTGTTAATACTGCTACTTCTATTTCTTATGAGGCTTACGCAGTAGGTAACACACAATTTAAATATTAATTTCTAGTTTTAGGTAATAAAAATGGTACTACCAACAGTAGTAATAAATGTAGAGTTATACTTCACACTTAGATACAATTTGTGTTCCTAAATTTAATAAATTTTGAGATAATTTTAAATAAGACGGTAATTAGATTCAAAAGTGTAAGGTATTATTTTACCATTTTTACTTCAAATTTCTTAAATCACATTGTTACTGGGAGAAAAACACCCTAAAAGTATTCCTCGGCTGTCTTGGTTTTATCCTACATACTTGAATAAGATTAAGGGTTTCCAATATCTTGCAGAATATTTTGTAAATATTAATTACTATTGATGTTTAATAAATTTGTTGTAAGGACGATTTCGAATAGCGTCTTCCTGGTGATTGATTGCGTTAGGATAAAAGTTTTGTTAATTCTTATTTACTACAAATAAATAAGTAGTACAACTAAAAGTATAAACGATTATAACTACTTTATTAAATCGTTCAAAAGTAATTTTAACTCACTTTGTTCAGAATCAAAGTCTACCTCTCTAGTTAGGGTTTCGTTATTGACCAAAAACTAAATGGTACTGCATTTCTACTACGGTAAAATGTTATGTTAAAGTGAAGTTGATACTTATAATTTAGTATGAATGCAAAAATGAACAATATGGACTAATTAGCAAATAGTAAGTACCTACCTACTTTGTACTTTAAATTTATACCGTAATATGTAGTATGTGAAATTTGTGATGAAAATCAATCCATTTGGATTTTTTGTCTACTATATACCAGTTGCATTCAAACTGACTGGTTTATTTAGATATTTTTTAACTTCGACAAATTCATGTGGGGCATTTCATGGGAAATCACTGAGGTTGTGATCCGACCATTTTTAATTTTCCTCATTTTTTAATTTTTTAGTAGGTATCTATTTATAGTCGCTTTCGGGAATTTTTCCAAATTATTACCACAACCCCACAACCCACAAGGAATTATGAGTATTTGAAAATTTTGGGTAAAACTAACGATGTCATAAACTTTTTTTTTCATTTTGTTCGTCTTGAGATGTAGTTTTATAAAAAAATATATAAAAATAATACATTTTTAGTTTTTTGAGGTATTTTTAAAATTTTTAAACCAAAAATTACTTTCTAAAAAAGAGTGGCGTTTTTTTTCTTCGGAAAATTCCCAAAAGTTTATAATGTCTTTAATTTTTGCCAAGATACAGGTATGTATTTGAAAATATTCAAATGCTCATAACTTCTTGTGGGGTTGAAATAAAAATTTGAAAAAATCAAGTGGGTATTAAATAATATAAAAAAAAATCAGAAAAAATAATAATTTGGGTCACTAGCTCAGTGAATTGGAATTATTTCCTAAAATCAAGTAGTACTTTTAATAATACTATATAGGTGGATATCAAATTAGCAGTGGAAAAAATGCAGTTAAATTATTTAATTTCTACATTAACTACAATCTATTTATTTGAATACCTAATTCTGATGTATTTTTGATTTGTCTATTAGTATATAATGTTATATGATTATTATTTGAATGATTGGTTAATAAATTATTGAGGCAGAAAAGTAATCGCTAAGTTAAAAGTAAAATTTCTTTGAAAATTGTTTCTGCACTATTGTTTCCGAAAAATTGACACATTGCCATTGTATTAGGGTGTAATTGTAAAAAATTACTCATTTGTAGATTTGTTGGTAAAATCACGTGATGTGCTATATTTTAGTTTTATGCATTGGAATACCACTATTGCTATCTGTAAAATTATTATTATATTTCTGAAAAAGATTACAGAGATAACAGCCTTCATTAAAACTATTGTTATGAGAAAGAATTTTAAGAGAATGTATGTTACCTGACTTTGGTCTAATCTAAGAACTTTTTTCAAGTAGCTTTCAGTCTGTCCTCCAGTCATGAAGTAAGCGATCAGCAAAGCGTGGTACGTCGAGTATGGGGAAAAGAACAAATTTTCATTTGGCATAATCTTGTTGATGGCATTCAATAGAGCCAAGGAAAATCCCTGTTGTCCGGAGTAAAGGTCCGCGTGTGTCTTCCTCTCCGGCTGATTACTGGCGTATGGGGGAAAACATTGCTGACTAGAATCCTTCAAAAACACCGTTATCAGCAGGCCCACCACAAAGGTTATCTTCATCGTGTCTGTAAAAAAATAAGTTTTGCACAACTTCACTCGCCGAGTTGACTGGAAGAAAGAACGCGAACGACTAAACTAGCGGTCGAGGAGAAAGTTCAGTCCTGACCTAAAATATAATCACTTTCCCAAAACATCTCTTCATTACCATTGACGTAGCGTTACGGTAAATCGTTACAAATGCGCGAGATCGAAATTCCCCTTGAAGTGTTAAAAATATATGCCATTCCCCACTATGACAAATATTTATTTACGGGGAAAGAGATTGACGGTACTATGTTTAGTTGTGTTATTTATGTTTTGAGAAAGTGACTAAATATTTCCAGGAGTTTGGTTCTTATAGTGATCCATTAATGTATCTAGTTGCATCAGATGAATTGCAATGGGAATGAAACTTGTTGAACATTATAATGCAAAAAGAACAACTCTGTGCTATCTACAGGTTGTCCAAAAAACGATGGATACTTCACCGGATTTGAGTAGAACTTGTAAAAATAATAATTAAATGTTTATATGTTTTTTTCGTTAGCTTTCGAAGTTGAGAGCTAAAAATCGATTTTTCGTTGTATATTTTTTGTTTTTCATTAATTTCTGGAGCTAAAGTATTTGCAGCTATTTGTACAGGGTGATTCACTATATTTTGACCTCCCCATTAACTTTTTGGTTTTAAGAGTTATAAAAAAATGTGAAATACAAAAGTTGCACGATTTTTTATGAAGTTTTCGAAAATGATAGCAGAAACACAAATGAAGTCCAAACAAAATGGCCGCGGATATTAACTTTGTTAATTTAAATGGAACACCCTGTATATTTTTACATATTTGGAGACGGCGTTTCCTGTTGAGCATAGCCATATAGGGCTTGTTGGGTCCATCTCTCACAATAAGTGAAATAATATTAAAAAAAGAAAAGAAGGTTTTTTATTAAAACAATAAGACATTTTGTAATTAAAAATCCCAAAATTAATCAATCTTCTATGATCCATCTATGATTTAATAGCGACTGAAAATCCTGGTTTGACTTATATATCCGCGTGCATTTTGACCTGCTGAATCCGAATCTGTTAGAATTCCCTAGTAAATCATCGGAATAGCTTAAAATAACTAACATTCTCGAATTTTAGAATAATAGAGCTACAAATAATGCAAAAGTATACCTATTACTCGCGTGAATTCAGTGCTACCCATAGAGACTTCAACGCCTGCTGCGAAGATTTCTTGGCGCCCAGTTATAAACGAATAGAAAGGCTTTAAACGTAACATAGTCTAAAACACTCAGTTGCAAACGCAGAAAGTTCTATAATCAGGATATTAAATGTTGATTTGTCGATTTTGCAGGTTTTCTAAGCAATTTTTGATGTTCTGGTGATTTGCTGGGCCAATTCTGACATCGGATTCAACGGCTCAAAATATATGTGAAAAATGTATTCTGGTCATTTGCGCAAGACTATTTTCTTGTGCAACTGTGTAACCAACAATAATCCGTTAGGAAATTCTGGTGATTTGCTGGGGCAATTCTGACATCGGATTCGGATTCAACGGGTCAAAATATACGGGAATTTGTAGACCAGATCACGATTTTCAGTTGCTGTTAAATCATACCTGAATCATAGAAGCTTAATTTATTAATTTCATTCAAGATACACTAGTTTCAGCCGCTGTTAAATCATACCTTGATTTTAAATCCTGATTTGACGGTTTTGTGGGTATTTAAGCATTTTTTGATGTTAGAAGATCCTGGCTATTTGATGGGCCAATTCAAACTTCGGTTTATTAATCTGTTATATGTTTATTATTTAAATCGATAAATAGAAATTTCCTTATTTTAGTACGAAAACAAAGTATAATTCCAACTATTAATAATTGCGAGTACACATATAATTAAATGAAATTTACTGCAAAATTTTCACTAACCTGACCCCATTTTTATTTTAATTGTATGTACTTAGTGAAGCATTATTTAGAAATACATTGGTCAGAGTCGCCACATTATCAATTTTCCATATAAAAGTTTCTAGTCTTTCAACCTCGTCTATCACTGATATCAAACAAAATAAGTATGAATATGCACTTGCATAATATAATAAATACCGATTACTTATTGTAATGTAATAAGAATAGAAACGATAACAGAAATATTTCACTCCCCAAAATATAATAAGTATATAACTTTAATTGTTGGTCGTTTAGTTACAATTCATAGATATGCACAAGTTTGTCAGTAGTTTGTGGGCACTGAACCTGGGCTCTCTATTGTAAATTTTATTTTAGTCTATGTGCATGAAAACAGCAGACAAGATAAAAAGTCTCGTTCAAAACAAACTGACTGCGTTGAGTAAGAAATTTCTCACTCAACGCTTGCTGTTAAAGTTTTCTTCATTCTCTTTTAACTAGTTTAATAAGTTTGTTGCATGGTAACTGATGAAAGCATATTAATATTGAAATGAATGTGTTCTTATTTATTTCAGTGCAATCGTATCAGTAACGGTTTATTTAAAATTTACATTCATAAAATTTAATATTAAATAGTCTTGAAATGTGTAAGATTTAATTTTCGTTTATTTAATTTAAACCAATTACTTTCAAACTTATAATAATTTAAATGTAAAATTATAAAAAGTTATGTATTATTCTACACAAATAATAAAGAATTAAATAATTTAAATTTAATCGAATCATACCTGAACTTTCAGGTTAGTTTGATATAAGATAATAATTTTTCTCAGTGTATTTATTATATTAATTTTACTAACAGTTCACACGTCGGTAAGTAAATTACTTATAGACATATTAGTCCTAGTTGCCAGTAAACAAAAACAATTGTGTAAAAATAATACAGGCCGACAAAAAAACAAAAGTTTTTGTCATTTAGATCAGACCCGGTTTTTCCCATGTATTTTGATGTTCTGAAAACGAATATTAGGATTGGAAAAAAATCTCACGCAAGAGTTTTCCACCAATCATATTCAAATGCGCGATATTTCAGGTTTTCTTACATTTTTTGGATAATCTTCTCACACCACTCATCAAGACTTCTGTGATATGAACAGTTTTCACATTTTCAAAATTTTTGACATAAACACACTGCGTATGAAAGGTTGATGTACAAATATCCATCATCAATTGCTACTTCCTGCCCCTTCTGGGTATCCGAGACCCTGTCTCGTAAGATTTCCAGCCTGTTGAATCGTCCATTCTAGGTTTTTTATTCTGATAACCTGCCCATAGGTGAATCTTAGTCCCTCTAGAGCTCAAGCCCCAAGGCCACGACAAGACATTCACCATATTGGAGAATAACCTGTCATAGGCCTGCGGAAAATATATCATCGAATAAAAATTGATGGCATTGGAGTAAAGGAGTCTCAGACACTCAGATCCATTGAGAAAATGAAACTCTTAATCGCTCTATCTGTATTGACAGTCAGTTGACAATTGATGGTCCTCCATAGCTTGGAAATCTGTACCTCAACCTTTCATATGCAATCTCGTTTGTCAAAAACTGAAAATCAGAATTCTGTTCATACCCAAAAAATGCCAGAAAAAATCGCGCATTTGGAGGTAATTTATGGAAAACTCTTGGGTCAGAATTTTTTCTAACCCTGTAATTCATTTTCATAACATCAAAATACATAGGAAAAACCGGGTCTTATCTAAATTGTTTTGTCCCCCTGTGTAATATATCGGCATAGATTAACTAAGATACCTTTTATATTTAAGAATTAAAGTAAATTATATACCAATTGTATACGTACTGGAAAGAATCACATGTCAAGTAATAATAATAATACAAATATTTATGAACCTTGCCACCTAATCTGGAATTCCAACCGCAATGTAATAATTTATTCATCCGCGGTCCCAACTTTAATCGTTCATATTTGTTATCGGTAAAGTTATGTAATTTAAACTGGGATTTTTTTTACCATAACTATTAAATAATAGAGTTTATTATACTCGTGTTATAATTAGGCTTAGTGCGGCGCGGAGTTTAACAGGACCGTGGTCAGATTACGAATGAAAATTTAATATGTTTACAGATAATATGTCGCAACATGGTACTATTATGAAAGAGCAAGGCTAAGTAGAGGATAAAATACCTATATAAATTTAAATTACACCACTTACCCGATAAACCGTACCTACTGTTGAGACAAGGCTTTCGTGGTATATTGGAAGGAGTTAAAACATATTACTACGTGCTTTTTTAAGTTTTCTTTAGTGAAACGACGACGTTTATCACTTAATATTAACTTGTGTAGGGAAATGACCGTTCAACGTCATAACGGATAGTATGAGAAATTGTTGATGCATGTACTATATATTAATATATTTGCTGATATCTCCTGATATGTACCAGATAAAACTTTACTATGTTTTCAAAATGGTGTTGGTATCCTGGATTTTTTCCAACACTTTGCATTTTTTCTTTTATCGTACTACTGACTGGGCGTATATTATTTGCCCGTATATATTTTTTGTACATCATCCATTATATCAAATTGTTCATTTAGGGGTAGTCCATGCAATTCTAATTTACGGTATTACGAAACTTGTGGTTCACTAGTTTGTTTAATTGGATATTGCTTGAAAAAAAGGCGTCTGTATGTTTATAGAAAATACAGTCTTCAGCGCTGGACAAGGCATGCTCTTCAAATGTCTTGTCACTTTAGTTTTGTAAGAAGATTTCATAATGCGTTCACACACAGTACAAAACAGGTCATTTCCTTTAATACGTATGTCCCTGTTATCTTCGAGATCACTGTCAAACCCCATTTGAAGTAATTTCCGTCTATTTCTTTTCTCTTTTGGCATTTTAATTCACTTTTCCCCCAAACTAATAGTTGTTAACGTAAATTATGTTACTACTTATAAATAGTTATTTAAATACACACGGCGAATACAATTTACAGCAAACGTAAAAAGAAAGGTATCGACGTGGCATCAACTACTTCAAGGTTCCGTAAATAACTGAACAGTTCAAAACGCGAGTCAGCTGTGAAGGCCACCGACCCTCGCGACGGCTCTGTTAGACTCTACACGTGCACTAACCCTAGTTACAATACTATGCCGAATCTAACATAAATTGAAATATTTTCTTTCAAATTTGTTATAGGAAAGTAAAAGTGTGAAATTTAGATTAGTTTTCTACACATCCCCTGATACAGATACACTTTACCAAAAAATAGGGAATCTAGTATTGGTACCAATTGGTCCAGTGCATCCTTCAGCAAATTCCACAAATGATCGTTCAAAAATAATATTTTGGATTCATTAGCTGGGTTTTTTGCTTTGTATTGATCTCTCTAAAAAAATTCTTCAATATCTTGTTTCAATGTTACAGTAGATATTCGCCTTTAGCGTCGATGAGTTTAATTGTTACTTTTTACTCATTTATCGTGCCTTAGTGCTGAGCTGACAAAATATTTCTACGGTAGTCTAGGTACAGCTTGATCAAATTCATCCTATTGGTTGTTGTCAGACTAACACCGGAGCAAATTCTGAATGTTGTAAAAAGTTTGTAAAAAGTTGTTTGAACTTTGGAACTCAAATCACTTGTGAACCGTAAAGTTACACAAAGTTATGAAATATATTTAAATTAATCACAAAAGGGGCACAAAATGGTGATATATTATTTTTTTGGAAAAAAATATAAAAAAGAGTTACAAATGCAGCTAGTATTAGTGTAAGTAAAAATGAACAAAAGCAAATTTGGATGACTTCAATCGTGTAATGCTACGAAGGTCTGTTGTTGTTTAAGAAAACGTCATTACACTTAGACATACCCACTGGAAGATCTGTGATGAAGTGGGACATACTGTTTTCCTTTTAAATTTTGAAAAATGTTGTTTACCTGCCTGTGAACAGCCAAGCATTCCTGAAAGGTCTTGGATCTTAACCGTATAACTCAGTACGGTATGGAGCTGTCAAATGTTGTGGTCTTAGGAGTTAATAATAGATTGACTCTGGTCAATGGTCAGTCTCCAGGGAAATGAATGCTGCCTCGTTTCATTGGTCCAGAACTAGCATTTCGTGTCAAATTTAAATACTGGCAGGTTTTGTCTTAGGATCTGGATAAAACCTAACCCAACAAGGTCACTGGCTTTTTAGGGAGCTGAATCTGCAAAGTTATCTGAGGCACTATGGCGATCATAATGAAGGACTAGTTTTTAACTCACTCACCAGAAATTTGACCTATCCTGCCTTATAGTACTAACACAGAAGGGGAATTCTTAAAAACATATACCCCTTCGCAACTAAAATCGACTTGTTTTAACGTTTACAGATTTGCCGTGTAATTTTTTTGAATGTTAATAAGTTTATATCTGATTAATTCTCGTAATATCAACTTTGTACATAAGAATATTGCAGAACGTGGATGTTAAAACGTAGGTACAATATTTGATATGCACTTTGAAATGTATGAATATGTAACAAATCTAATCAGTCACACATTTACATACATATTACTGCATAGTTAGATTTTATTTAACTTTATTTAATATGTATATAAATATTTTTTACGTTCTTAAAATAAAAACACACATAAAATCCTTTAATGAGGAATAATGTAATTTTCTTTGAGGATAGTTCATATAAAGTCGAAGGATACTCAAGATACTTACTTACAGGCTGTTGCAGTTAAAAAAAAATAAACTTAGTTTTGGTTATATCTCGGAAACCTATTAGTTTAGTTAGTTTAATTTATTGACCATTTTTATATACAGTAAAGTACATGTATAGTCACAGACGTTTAGTTGTTTTAACAAAATCACTTACACTGTAAAAGCAATGTTCCAAAAGGAAATTTTTAGTTAATTTGTAAAACTCCTTGAAACTTTACACTTCTGTTACAATTTTTAAAATGATGTAAATGTTATATAATTCTACATCTAACTTTTTCTGTTTTGTGGTGTGAATCCTTGAAAACCGATTTATCAAGTTTTTGACACTTCTGGTGTCGTCAGTATGAATATCAGAATGGTTGAAAAAATTATCCATATTCTTATGAATGCACAATAGTGTCTCAAATATATAAATGGCATAATTTGATGTTTTATAAATAATGTTTTACATGGAGTACCATATTTTGCTCAATTTATAATACGGAATGCCATTTTCTGTAGTGAAAATACTCTATTGACTGTGGCAGAGTTACCCCACATTGTAACACAAATACCATAAATAAGGTGACTATGTGTTATAGCAAAGTACACAATTCAAATAGCATCTGACGAAAGACCGTGTTTAAGCTGACGTAAACAAAATATTTGAGATGATAATTTAATGATATACTTATACACATGGGAAGATCAATTAAGTCTGGTGTCGAATATTATTTCAAGCAGCTTGGCATTTCTAGTTGACGTCCATTTGTAACAGATTTTGAGTTTTTATGTTGTTTAGTATCAACATATTGGAAGAAAACCAAATCCCTGCTTGAAATAATCTGTCAATATGCAACTCGATGGTATCCCTGGTTAAGAGCGTTGTGTCAGTAAATAGTAAATAAGAATCCACACCAACAGAAAAAGGGAGATCATTTATGTAAATAAGAAATAAAATTGGGCCCAGAACCGAACCTTGTGGAACCCCATTTTTAATAGGTAGCAGGTCTGACTCACTTCCTTACTTACATACTACTGCCTATTATATGATGATAATAGATTAAGCATGTTTCCTACAATACCGTAATATTCTAATTTGCATATCAATATCTCCACATTAACACAGTCAAATGCCTTGGTGAGGTCGCACGTGGTCGCACATGGTAGCATTGGAACTTGTGCTCTCATCAAGTCCCTCCACTACGTTGTGGGTACACATGTTCGCAAGTGACCCATTTTTAAGCATTACGTCAAGAGCGCCAGCAGGATCCAAGAAGGGTCTATTGGCGCCGGCGACCAGATGCGTACTCATATACCTACGACCGACTCCACACACAGGGACTCTCCAACGAAGACTCACCCCGTCAACACGTCTTTTTCTATACAACTTAGTTTTCGATAAAATACTTTATTATTACCGTTGAGAGAGCGTTTTATTCTTGCTGTACAGCGAAAGCAACCCTCAACGCTATCAACTAATTTTAATAACGCTTTTATCGTAAATTAGTTTTTTCTAAATCCGAATTGTGTTTCGGTAAATATGGATTTGTCTTCACAGTATTTGACCGATCTGTGTTTAATAACAATGTCAAAAGTTTTACTAATAATAGGAACAGTTGCTATTGGTCTGTAAAGTGAGTCAGGCCACACACCTTCTTCTACACACTTGTTAAATAATAAATAATAACGGTTCAATTACAATATCGAAAGAAGCCTTCAGTATATAACTGTTCAAACAATATTGTAATCCAAACTTGAAGTATTTTTAAGTAATAATATTGCTTCGCGCACATCATGATTCAAAATTGGTGTCATAAAAAATGAAAATTGTGGTTTTGGGACTTTGTTAAGTAATAATGAATAGTATCGTGGAAAATTGAAAAATCCTAATTTTATTATTATAGATTAAAAAAATGTACTTAATATCTAAAATCCATAGATATTTTATTGTGAGAAAAATGTCTTGTTTCTTATTCATAAAATGCGTCCTTCCAAAGACGGTGCTGCACAATGTCCGCTGAATAATGAAGTTGTAGCTATAAACTAGAAGTATTTTGTAATGATATGAAATTTTATACAGGGTAGAAATTTTTAAACAAAACAAAGTTAAAGTTACGTGGTATTTATAACTGATACATTGTGTTCTCTGTAATGATATCTGGTTTAGGTTTCGGAAATGTAGCAGAAACTAAATTTATTTTTATTTAACTTCAACACACTTTATTTTGGAATAAAGTGTTATATGAACTACCCTTACCATTATTCAGGGAAGATCTAGTGGTCAAATTTAGCTCACTCTTTAGCAGACATCTTGTATAATTATTAATTTGTGGTAAGTAGATTTCTCCCAAATTAAAAGAGTGGAGACAATAAACTCCAACGTATTTATTTCTAAAGTTTTTGGAACTAGAAAAAAAATGACTATACTTGGAATGGGTTGTAAATATGTAATTACATATGTACATGCATAAAAATAAATAATAATGTAAAATATATTAAATATAATTAAGGCCATTTGCATAATTTCAACCGTTACATAATGTTTACAAGAGTAGTAACTATCAACATAGACAAATAATGTCAAAAGCAGTTATAATAGGTAGGTAGTTAAGATTGATAAATGCGCAGCAGGGATCTTTGTCTTATATTTTACCTATATAAAAAATTAACAGTTACAGGATCTAATACTCAATAGATCTTGAATTAAATCGAGGACATTTCTCTTCTTTATCTTTTCTGCTCCCATAAATTTAAAAAGTAGGTTATGCTACGAACAATGTTCAAACACTGTTATTTTTTTAAGGTTTATTAACATATCTGATTTATTTTTAGCAATATATGGGACTTTCCAGTGTATATTTTTAGCAATGATTGAGTGAGAAGATACTTTCTTTACTGACATATTTAATAAAGTGACCATGATGTAGGTATATTGATTGTATTTTGCATTATAAAAAAATGTATTTGCATATAACATTATGTAATAAGCTGCACCAGAATTTCCTATAACCCCGAGCAATATAAGTTGATGCTTGTTGTATTAAGGATGATCGGGTGCTACGAAAAAATGCAGCCAATTTCATATTATTGAGATATGTTATTTTTGCAATGCGAAATCAAATTCTGTGAATTATTCTCAAATTATTTATCGATTTGGCTTTGTTTTTAATTAATACCAAATTTGAATATTTAACATAGGTTCTTATGGCAAATGTTAAGATACATACCCTTAAATTCAAATTACCGATGAAAAAATGCAAATGGTAAGACGAAAAAAATGTTGACATTTACCTGAATTAATAGATAAGAGAAAGAAGAAAGGTAGGTTACCACACATTTCACAGAGAAACAAATTATTAAATATAAAAAGTTCGGACTTCTCGTGCGCCAAGTTATAAACGGAAGGAATAACGGCAGCAGCGCAATAGAGTATGAATGAGGATAGGTGGCGGGAAATTTAAATATACGTTTCGATACACAAATTAATCTTTAGAAATGGATTAAATTCAGCTTGTGTTTATTTGTGTAATTCAATTTAGAATAATAAAATAAAACGGGAAATTTTTAAATGAAGTATGTTTTTTGAAATCTTGTTTTATTTATAAAGTAAGCTAAACTTTCAATGAAAGAAGTAAAAAATACAGGAGCATCACAGCGCATATAACAATCTTATGCATTTTGATAGGTTATGACATTTTTTATTTTAAAATCAACAGTTCAATAATTTCAATATATTTTTTTGAATATTTTTGGCTGCAATAACACTGTACCACAGTATAATACTACATACAGGGTGGCCAAATGAAAACGAAACAAAGCCATTTCAAGATTGTAGAAAAACGCTCAGATCCGTCGATTTTAGATTAAAGAGAGACATTCTTTGCCGGTATTTTTGACTCCGCCACTTTCACCCCCAAGCAAGTGTAAGCATCACCCCAAAATATTTTAATGGCATTGGGGGTTGAGTAATATTTCTTTTGAAATCTCTTACAACAGACTTTAAATTTTATAATTCCGCCCAATACTTTGAAAAAAATTTACATTTTAAAATTTAAATTATGTTTAGTTGCTTACTTATTACTTAGTTGATTAAATGTTCCAACATTCTGAAGCATTTCCGGAATGATTCGACGGCACTCGTCGACGATTCTTTGAAGCAAATCTTCCAGCGACGCTGGCTGTGTTTTATAGATTTTACTTTTTAGGCATCCCCACAAAAAGAAATCAAGGGGCGAAAAATCCGGTGATCGTGGAGGCCACCAAGGCAGGGTCAATAGCGTCTTCCAGTAATTGCAAATACATTTGGCCAGTCAAATTACCAGGTAGAAAAAAAGTACCCACCAGCCGGTCACCGAAAATTCCAGCCCATACATTTAATTTTTCCGGTTGCTGTGTATGCACCTCGTGAAAAACTCTTGGGTTTGAATCGGACCAATAGCGGCAATTGTGACGATTTACCGTCCCGTTCAAGAAAAAACTGCATTCATCAGAAAAACAGATGTTAAAAAGGAACTGTGGATCGTTCCCTGCTCGCTCACTCATTATTTCGCAAAATTGCAAACGGCGGTCATAATCATCCTCATGAAGTTCCTGGACTAAATGTATTTTGTATGGATGGAATTTATTCTTCTTCAAAATGGTTTGTATGCTAGTTCGATTGATCCCAGACACAGATGCCAGCTGCCTCGTACTTAATGTAGGATCAAGATGAACTTGTCCCAAAACTGCAACTTCACTAGCTTCATTAACTATAGGTTTTTCAATTTCGTTTTTTATTGGCTACGTTCCCTGTCTCTTGAAATTTTTTTACTAACTCTGGAACATACTTCCTCCTGACATGTCGATCTTGATGTTGTTCATTAAATAGCTGAGTTGTTCTATTCGCACATTTATTGTTCATAAAGTAAAGCGAAATGATATCTATCCTTTCTGCAATGGAATAAACCATAGTGTTTCATTTTCAAAAACACAATTAAATAAACTACCAACCAACACTTCCAAATAATACTAGAAAATAATTTGGAATCCACTAATTTTACGTTTATTGTGTGTGTATAGCATGCATTTCTGTTTTTTACTATTGTGTTTTTTTTTACGAAAGTGATAACAAATCGCCAAAAACCATTGAAACGCAAGAAATACTAAATTTATACCATTGGCGTACTTAACTCGAATGACTGACATTTTTACCGTTACTGTTTGTACATAAGTTTTAACTTTAAAATAAAAAATAAGTATTGGGCGGAATTATAAAATTTAAAGTCTGTTGTAAAGAGAATTGTAGGAGATTTCAAAAGAAATATTACTCTACCCCCAATGCCATTAAAATATTTTGGGGTGATGCTTACCCTTGCTTGGGGGTGAAAGTGGCGGAGTCAAAAATATCAGCAAAGAATGTCCTCCTTTAATCTAAAATCGACGGGTCTGAGCGTTTTTCTACACTCTTGATGCAGTTCCTGAAAATGGCTCTGTTTCATTTGGCCACCCTGTATATCAGATTGTATTATACTTTCATAAACGCAATCGCTTTAAACTTTGTCCTATAAGGAACATTTGTATTCACAGAAGTGCATCATAGTAGTATGGTAACTAAATCATATTTAAACTTTTCCACACGAATCACTACGTAATCACAATTTGTAGATAATCTAAAATACGTAAGAGTTCTTTACAAAAAGAGCAGTGCATGTTTTGTGCCATGTTCTTATGTCAATTAATTGATGCCCTCGAACGGTGTGCGGAGATTCTGGCTCCATAATCTTCTCCTCAACAGCTTTTTTCCTGCATTTGCTATTTTTTGTTCTAATTCTCAAGCACTCACTTTTGGTCACAAATTTTCCTTTCTACGGGTTCTGTTCTCCATTCGACATTTTATAGGTTAAAAAAAATCATTTCTGCGGCGATCACATATTCATGACAAGGACTGCCAATTTACAAAAAATTAACTCAACATTTCGTGCGCCGCTGCCAAGTTTCTGTTGCAACTCGAGGCATTTATTTATGCATATTGGGTAAAAAATAATAATTGAAAGATGGAAATATATAATTATAAGTATTTTGAACTCGATTTTATTCAATATCTACAAGGAAGTATCTCAACCTACTTACTTTCTAGGCTTTACATTGGCAGCCATGATTATTTAACACGGTAAGTACAGGGCCCACCCGTGTCCCGCTTTACCCCACCCTCCCAACCCCTACTCTTCGAATTAATGAGAATCTTGTAAAGATGAATATAATACGGAAGTAATTAAAAAAACGAACTTGGGATAAAATACTTAGACGGAAAAATCAAAATGAGATATTAAAAGGAAGAACTTTAAAAATTATAGGAAAAAAATAACGCAGAAGGTAAAGAATGGTGTTGAATGTATCACCTCATTATGTAGTCAATCAAGAAAAGAATTTTGGTAGCAAGAAATACTATTAAGAAGAGGATATCTGTACCCAAAAAGTATTGCATATACAAATAAGACGAGATAGTTTATATAAAAGCAACTTACTTTTATAATATCTCTTGTCATGATTTCTCATTTTTAACATTTAGCAGTTTAACAGAAGTTTAGCGAAAGTTCAATTTACATCTAATTTTATAATTCTTAGTTGTATAGGATTAACGTGTTGTTTAAATATGTCTTGATGTAACTGCTCGCACAATACAGGATCTTGGAATAGATAGCCAAAGTAGTGTTTTTTTTTTGGGAATTATCCGTTACTAAAACCTGATGATACCCCTACAAGAGCAGTGGTATCCATATGATCTTCGACCACACATACACATGGTGGTCTTCCACTGTGACCTTATTTGAATCTTATCTTCGTACAAATCAACTGGTTTCCTTCTTGGTGTATAAAAGTAACGGTACTAATTGATCATTAATTATAATAGATTATAACGTGTACCTATGTCAATACACAACAACTTGACTAAGGTATGTCATATTTCAATTAATTATCACCCAACTGTATGACGCATTTCCTCTTCATAATGACGTTTTTCACAAATTGATCTTCATATAAATTCTGACATTTGAGGGAGAGATTAGTTATCATCAGGGGTTTCACAGATTCTATTTAGGCTTCTACTGTTAAAATTAGGTACATAGGCCGACAAACGACCCTCTAACTCAGAAACCAGATTGTACTTTTCCGAAGGATTTTGGCGCGCTCAATTCGAATTCTAGGTCTAAATTTCTCAATTGGCTCTGGTTTTCGAGATATCCTAACCTAAAAGTGAAAAAACTCGCGATTTTTATACATATTTGAGGTTATGTTACATGGACAGATAATTATTTTGCAAATACCAGTAATGGTCTTTGAGAAATCGCATATTGAAATTTAGACTTATTTATCTATTTTTGAATATACTGACAACATAGCACCACAAATCTAAATTCATCGGCACAGAATATTGTTAGGACGCAAAATGTTTATTAGTTTTTATTAAAGGATTAAACTTATGTAGTGGCATGTACATGTAAGAGCTAATGATAAAAAATATATTTAACTTTTAGCTTTTTATAAGGTTTTAAATATATCAGTTTTGATTTTGTACGTTTACAGGTTGTAGATTTGTGGTTTATGGGTGTCGGATTTATGGGTTAGAAGTTTGTGGTTTATGGGTTTGGGGTTAATAGGAATATAGGATTGTGGTTTATGGGTTTGTATGTTTGGAATCAAAAGTATCAGAATAAATGGGTATAAAGCTTATGAAATTAGATTTTATGGATTTTGACTTTTCAGGTTTGGAGATTGTATGTTTAAGGTTTGCAGGTTATGGATTTGAGTTCGAGGTTTATGGGTTTGGGATTTACAGGCTTGGAGTTTATGTGTTCCAGGTTTGTGGGTTTATAGACATATGGATTTAAGAGTTAAGGGTTTATATGCTTGTGGGAATATGAGTTTATAGTTTATAGGTTAGGAGTTTATGGGTTAAGGGTTTATGAGTTGGGTTGATATGTTTATGATTTATGAGTTCGAGATTGAGCGTATTGGCCTCTTTTGCGTGTAAATGTATTTCCACGCATTTTCCAGATTGATAAAATAACTGTCGCCCATATATCGAACTTTTAGACATTTTTTAAACTTTATTGCAAAATTTTACATGATAGAGTATTTTGGAGTTCAGATCAGCAACCTCAAAAACTGTTGTATTGTGAGTATATTCAAAAATCGAAAAATAAATTATTTTCCTTTCCATATAACATAATATGTGAAAAAATTGGGATTTTTGCACTTTTAGGTTAGTATATTTCGAAAACCAGAGCCAATTGAGATATTGGACCTTGGATTCGAATTCAGGGCATCAAAATTTTTTGGGAAAGTAGGTATATTCCTGTTATTGGATTGAAATCTTGTAGGCCTATGTTATGTTCAAAATTTAAAATCTGACTAATTTTGACGATTTCCAATATTCCGTTAAAGGGATGATTCTTTAGAACATTTGAAATAAAAAGTTAATGTTGACAAACTCCACACTATTCCTCTATCATTCGACACAAGGATTCGCCCAGAAGAAGATATGTTGGAATAAAAAAACACTTGGAAAACATTAATTATAGAGATTGTCAAATGACGACTGATATCAGTTTCTCACATTAACCCAAGCCAACTTTCTATATTAAAATATTTGAAAACCTTGTTCCCATATTTATTTAGCAATACAGGCCTGGTCGAACTAAACGTGGAGATGGTAGAAATGTATACGCCCAGTTGAAGAATGCGCGCGGAGTCAAACTTTATAATAACATAGCTGCACTGGGCGACTGGGCAATAAATCTCAGTTGTTGACAAGTGGTTGACAAATTGCCTAGCAGTGCAGTGCAGCAATGCGGAATTTGGTGTGATTTAGGTAATTTTAATTTATTATAGGCATCTTCTATTAATCATTCATATCACAATTGCGAAAGGGATAAATATGAGGAACATTTTGTTTACTAATATTATTACAACATGGCATTTTGGAGACCATTTGATACGGAACTATACACGGAACAAAACGAAATTTGCCATCAATATAATAAAATTGTTTGATAAACAATTAAAATATGTTGTTGGCCAAATGAACATAAGTATAATAGACATTTTCTAGACATTATACACAAATTGTTATAATTTTTTTCATTTAACTTTTTTAGGGACGCCTATGAAATTTATTAAATTTTATTGCTAGGCGTTTTTATACATGTTCAACTGACATCGGAAAGACTATACCTGTGATGATATAGGTCGCTCTTTGCCGGTGTACTACTGACTGATATAGTACTATGCTACGTCTCATCTGGTGGTTCGACTGGCGAACGATCATTGCTGTTTGTATTGCAGGTCTAATTGAATTCTAGCCGAGGCAGATAGTTCGCAGAGTAGTTACTTCCTCCAACATCGCCAGTTTAATGTTTAAGCTTCATTTAAAATTTAATATCAAATTAACTCCAATATGTGAAGTTGTTATGTAGAAGCTTCAAAAGGGAGTTACTATAGTACTGAAAAACTGTAAAATAACGTTACAATTCTTATTAAAAAAAACGTGGATTAGCTGGACATTTCAACGATTATTCAACCGAAGATTAAAGTATCGATAAATATTGTCTTAACGTTCGTATTTTCACTGGGTTATTAGGTCACGAACGTCCTACATATCCTACGCTCAAAAAGATCTACTCATCTAATAACTCTGGGCATAATATATCTTGGACATACGAAGACAAAATCAGTCCTACTATCTTTGATGGATACCAGAAATCCTTTAGACCCTGAACTACCTAAATCTGCTACAACTTTTCGTTTAGCGGGAGTCTTTTTGAATGCGGCCCTGCAAAACATACCAGAAATCTTGTGAACGAGCCGAGAAAGACGAATTAGTGATATATGTAATACATTTGCATCAATATAACAGTTCATAGTTATTCCTTCTTCTTTTGTATCGCTCCTTCTTCTATTAAAATTTATTAATTCCATTTACAATTATTTTTACGTGCTGGTGTTTGTCAAGGATGATGTTAAAACAACAAGAATACATGATACTTCTTTAAAAGATTAGGTACATTATTTAACAATTTCAATATGTCAGGTAAGTGTTTTTGCATCAATATTTACAAATATCATTTTAATTTTACATAATTATTATTAATTAAATGTCTACTTAGATATTGCTGGTATAATTCAATACCAGTCAGGGCATATAGCCCGTAGAGTAGTTGTTTCTAGCAATATCGGCAGTTAAAAATATGTCTATGCGATATCTGCATACCTAGATTTTTGGTATCGAGGAACATTGTTTTACTTCATTTAAGAGGGATTTTAGAAATATTTTTGAATTTATTTGATTTATCTTAATACTAAAATGAAACAAAAATACGAGAGCTAATAAAATATATATTTTTTTAAAATCGATTTAATGAAATGGGCAAATATTGATTAGTTAAAAAAATAAATCATATAAATATGTTGTCAACACTTTTGATATTGGAGTTTCAACATTTCATTTTCAAAATACTTTTATATTTTATATATAATTTTGTTCTATTAATATTTATTAATTCTATCTAAAGGGCCGTTTGAAAAGGCAAAACTAACTCAAATGTAGAAATAGTAGGTAATATCTTTCTATAGTGACTATTTTTACGTGTTTAATTAGATAAGAATCTTGTCTAAGGTTAGATATATTTGGCATACCTAGATTTTTAGTACCTACCGAAGAACATTGACTGACTTCATTTGCTAGGACGTTTAGAAAAAATGTAAATACTTGAATTAACTTATTATATTATAGAGTATAAATAAAGTAAAAAATACGAGATTTGATAGTATTTTAAAAAAATGGAATTTACTATTATAAACCACCTCTGTTTTTCATTTGATTCAATTGCAATAGTTTACATTTAGAGTAATAACCAAACTCTTTCTTTTTTAGAGAAAGTTATGACCACCGTCTTAAACGTTCTAATTGTTTCCGTCTAAACCAGATAATATATCCAGCAGTAAGTGCAAGCTTATTAGAGAGTTGATGTAAACACTCTAACAATGCATAATCAGATAAGTAAAACAATATGCAATAATTTTCTATTGGTTCCAAGAACAAATGATCACGCAGTTAAATTATATTGTTTTGCCGCGGGGAATCAAAGTATTCCTATTGTGAGCAGTTGCAAATATCTAACAATTAGATTTTAGAAATTTTGTTATATTTACGTATACATCCATATAAAAATATCACTAAAGCTGGTACCACTACTACTAAACGTGGTAGGTGATGCGAATAATAATTGAGATTACACCCACGTGTGTATTGTTTTAACATCACAAGTTATGTAAATTACAAATTTATTGACAAATAAAAAACACCCAGCTATGTTGTAACGAATATTTTTAAATATTGATTGTATGTGCTCTTTAAAGCTATTATATATTTATTTTCTAAAATTTGTAAGTCTAAAATTCTTCTAGAGAGTCTATCAATACATCGAAAAATTATTATTATAAACAAGAAATTTTCTGTTCCTATGCGGCCTCTTGCAAGAGATCTTCCTAACTTTATTTAAGTATAATAAATAGTCTGTATGATTTGATTTGTAATTATTTCTATTAATAATATACCACATAACTTTTTTATTAATATTGCCTACTACATAAACTTTATAAATTTAGTTTAGAAACGTCCCGTATACGTAATACTACTAGGAAATATTTGTGTTTCAAGCAAATATGCTTGTCAACATGCAAATAATTTGTTTCAATTTTCGGAAAAATATTAAAATAAGTAATGCTGTAAGAATAATTGCCATCTCGAGGTATGCGTCATAGTAAAAAGTTTTACCATGAAGGAGGTCAAGTGACACCTCGTGAAAGCTTATCCTGTCTTCCATAGAACATTGCGACATCTGTTGTGATATGATGACCAATTTTGTTGAGGTTTTTTTGATTAGATATCACTTCTTCAAAAATGGCTGCTGACTGACCACACATTGTTTAGAATTAATGGCTATTAGTTAAAAATTAATAAATCTATTAACAAAAATAGTAAATATTCCAGAATTAATTACCATAATCTATTTAATAATTCTGTAATTTATTTGTATACCAATATATTTTAAATTTAAATAACGTTCAGTTTTACACTCACACATTTACGTAAAGTGAACGGTTGTTGATTTCCTTTCATGTGCCTATTATTTTATTTCAATACCCGAAAACATAGTGACATAAAAAATTAGATTCGTATGTGATTCAAATAATTTGAGAATAGATGCAGCATGAGAAATGGAGTCAATATCGTAAAAAACTTTTTGTATAATCCTTATAGTTTCCGAGAAAAAGATATAGTACTTTCAACCATTACGTAACTGAACAACTGTAGTCTCTAGCGTCATTCGTAATACGCATGGAGATCCACGTGGCCTCAGCGACTCCGAATACTGAAATCTGATTTTACAATCGTCATAGTGTTTACAATAGTTTTTTAGTAGTTAGTATCAAAAATGGCATGCGTGTATAGCAACTCGAAGTTGATGGATATCGTTTTAATTTATGGTGAAGCAAGACAACATTTGTGTTAGTTCGTAGAAACTGAGTAAGACGGACCCAAATGTGTGGACAAACTTTTGACAGTTGTTGTAACATCAAGTATGTCAAATTAATTTATTATTTAAAAACACAAATTAATTTTATTAATTAATAATAACAATAGCGATAAAAGCAGTTGAATTTACTGATATAAAATAGGTGCTATAAAATTCTATTTATTTCTTTCCTTGTGAAATTCTTTTGGCCGTTTTTATCACACTTTGCCGCCAGGCGGGTCGCATTGTGCAAGGTCAAGTTTTACAGTGGATCAATTTTCAGTGCCCTGCAGAAGTGTATCTTTAAATCACTTTCGAACTGCCCTTTTTGATTTTTTCTTTACAAAATTGTATTTATAAGTCCACCATACATCCAAATTTTTTTTTTTAATAAGTTCTGAATCACCCTGTATAAACATGTCAAAATACATTTCTGAAGAATGATATATTTCTATTATTTTTTTAGTTGGTATAGAATAATGTTCTAATGGATTTTAAAGTTTTTTATACCGTACATATCATTTAATTTTTTTAAATTCCTCGACCCTAATTTTGCGGTAATTCGTCCTCAGAAAGTTTAAAGATAAAAACGAAATGTCAACTTGCAAACTTCTTTATTTTGTAGGTAGAATGTATTAACAATAAGGATTTTCCGTAATCGAAATAGTTGAAAACTTGTACACATGTTTTGAAGATTCCTTGTCATTCCGCTACGAAGCCACGATTGCTGCTAGAAGTCATCAGTCATATCAGAGAATGCTGACCACGCATGCATCTTGTCGCTCAGAAGCCGCGTCACCGGAGGGAGACGCGAAAATCACCACTCTTTCGAATTTTGTCAAAATTTAATAAGTACAAAAAAAATCGAAACTACCCCTACAACACGGTTTTAGGGTTACTATTAATGAAAATAATGTACAGATTCATAGGACAGCCACAATCTACAAAAGGACGTTATTCCAAAATTCGAAGGTTAACCTAGGGACCATTCAGTTCGATAACCAGTATCTAATAATGGCCAGTACTAGTAGGATGCCCCAAATTATTTAATGATTTTGTTTTATATGCAAATGTTACATTTTCTTTACTGTTAATTATTACCAAAATTGCAATAAATCTCACAATTTTTTATAAAAATGAAAACTGAGTTATATTACTCTAAAAACAAGCTAACAGGTCTCATTGCTCATGTAGCATGTACCATCCAGGCTTTGACCACCATGCGGTAAAAATCTTAAGGGATACAACCTCTTAAAGCAAGTCCTCCAAGGAGGCAACATAAACTCAAGCTCTAAAGCTTCCATACAAGTTCTGAAAGCTTTTAAGGAGACCTCACACATATAAACTTTAGTGCCCTAGCCCAACACTCTAAAACAACAGTACCATACTCGACAGTGCCAAACCAATTTAGAGTTGACTTTTTCTCTAATGTGATTTAAAAATTTAACTATTATTGAGTCATTTCTTACTTGGACTTGGTTTTTAATTAAATAAATATTGAGTGCAAAAATATATCACTCATAAATTGTTAATTAGGATATACAGTGTTGAAATTAATACACTTCGCGGGGCCTCCCTCCTCCTGTCCTGGCTGAGACCCGCCAGCTGAGACCCGCGAGCTGAAATCCGCCAGCGGCGCCAGTTGAGCTGAGATTCGCCGCCGCCGCTTTTCTGAAGCATCTTCACGGCGCCATTCAAATTACTCGAAATTAATATACATTTAAACTGAGTAATGAGGACATTTACTCTGATTTAGGTATAAGTGCACCAAATGCGAGTTTACGTGAAGAATTTATTTAAGGAGTAAATACCTATATTTGAGTGAGTGTACTAAGTTTTAGTTTAAATATAATCACAAATGAGTAAGATGATCAAAATGTACTCAATAATTTCACTCAATGGATCCACTCCGAACCTTTATTACTTTCACTCACACCGATTTTTTTACATTGTAACTTATTAGTTAATATATGGACATATTTATCCTTTTTTATGTAAATATCCATTCAATAACCACAAAATCTTATAGCCACCGTGATTGTGGGAGTACCTACGTAAGTATTTCGATGTTATTTTTATTTTCTGTATGTACCTACTGTACATACGTGATTTTGTGCATATCTCTTGGAAACAATTAAAACAACACTGGTCCCATTTTCATTTTATAACAACACCATCAGTTATTATTACACCAATATAGTAATCTTATATTTAATGGTAGTTAAATGACCTAGACTCTTATAAACAAGGAAGTGATATGCATTTGTTTACCGAAAGTTGTGCCCATATAATATTTAGTTCTTGTCTCGGTTCTTGTATTAAAATTTTACGCTCGTATAGGGGTCTACTGAAATTATACTCTCATTTCGATGTTATAAAATTGTGATATTTATTTGTTGATATTAAGAGGGAGCCGCAGGAGTAATTTAGAGTATAAGATTGAATATTTGAGTAATACTCAGTAAATACTTAAGAAATAATTCTTGAGTAATATTTGCGTAGGTAAATATGGAAGAGAGTATTTAGGGTACAAATTTTGACTAACGGTTTCGCCCTCGATTTAGATGTAATCAGCATCTCTATCAAAATCATTATCAACACCGTTTATGAACATATAATTTATACTTCTTCCTCTATTCAATTTATATATCTAATTTTCTTTTTAGGAAATTGAATTTTTATAGTATAAATTTGTCAATTTCTTAGAATAAAATTTATCGGATAACAAACTTCAGTCATCAGGTTGAAATTGCAGTATTAATTTTTTAAAGAATTTTCATTTGAAACAGAAAAGTTGTAATGTGTATGTAAGTATAAGAACCCTATTCACTTAGGCTGAGGCTGTCAACTTAAGTAATCTATGTCTCATTCCATGAATATGAAACATTAAAAAAACAATAAGTCGATTGGAATACAAAACAATTTGGTTTTCCCTTGTATTTTCCCTTTCTTTCGCATAGCTTCACGTAACAGGAAAGTTTTTATTAACCGATGCTATATATAATTTTATTTGACTTCTATTTGGTAATACACACAGAACACGGGATTGTCAAAGCGTTATTAAGAAACAAATACATCCTTTTTTTTTAATTTGGTTTTTATTTATCGCTTTTTAACATCGCGTTAGACCTTCACGAAAGCTTAAATTCTATTCGACAACCTCATCAAAAATTTATGTGATATTTTTGTCAATGAGAAAAAAATCGAAGTAATTAAAATAACAAATAGAACACATCAAGTTTGAGTAAGTTATTTGTTCATATAAAATATGTAGGTATCTATAAAAAACGTATTTCTATATACTTGATTGTACAAACATATAATATCAAGATAGAATTGTGTATATACAGGATGAAAATTAGAAACTAATTCCAAAATAATTATTAATATTATTGATAATACAAATATTAGTACTAATATTTGTATTATCAATAATTATTAATATTATTGACAAAATTAAAATTTCGATGTTCTTTAACCCTATCCAACCCCCTGGAGATTTTATCCCTATTTTACTCTTTTTTATCTCTTTTACTTCTATCATTTAAAGAAATGAGTGTATTACGTTTGCTCTCGGATTTAGTTTCGTTGCAATCTATTCAAAAATATGCAGCAAATACAAAAACAATCAGGCTTTGAAACAGTTAAGTAGCTTTTACCTCCATAGGGGATGAGGGTGTGACAGGGTAACATTAGGCAAGTCAAATACCTTTTCCTCATTTGAACTGCTACCTACCATTACCACTAAAGATTTTTTTTTAAAGAAATTGGAATTTCTGTCTAGTCGTTTTCACCCCCATAAGAGGGTGAAGGGGATAAGATGAGGAAGGTGGTTTAGAATAGTATTCTTTGTACCGTTTGATTTGAGTTGTTTAACAAAAAATATATTATATTTTACAAACTGGTTCATAAATAATTCTTAATCTGTGTAATTATAAAATCTCTTTTTACCTCCATACAGGGGTTGTTTTGACCATGTTCCTGTCTTTTCGGGAAAAATAAATAGCATATTCGTATTTAGAATAAAATAATGGTTTAATACTTTTCCTTTGACGGCCCAAAATTGCCTGTTTCTGTTCTTTAACCCAACTTAAAATTTTTTAAAAGTAGGTAATAGGTGGGCGTTGGGAACAAAAGAAAATATGATACATTATCACAACCAGTCCAATATGAAAAAAAAATTAAAAATTAAAGTCGCGTGTATATAGAAAATTAGTAATACGATAAAAAAAATAATAAGTAAACAGGAAAATCAAAATCCTACTCGATAACTTCAAAACAAAAAAAAATTGGTCATCAATTCTTGTCAATTCATCGAAGTTTTGTCCTAATTTGACTAACCTTGCATTTTTTAACCGAGACCCAAATGGTGGAGCACGAAAAACGTGAGCCCTGAATATATTTAGCTGAATATTGGAGGATTTTTTTCATTTTAAATTTCCAGTTCCTTTGAGCATACCATATATCCATATCGTAGATTATAAATCGTAATATCATCATTAAAATACTTATTATACACTAAATCTTGTAGATGATATTGTAGCTTTCCGAATTTTCAATTTAGTTTTTAAATTCCAGTCAATAAACAGTTAGTTACTGAATGACTAATAACAGAAATAAGTTAAATTGTTATAAAATAAGAATGTTAGTTTCAAACATACCGTCCTCAATGAATATGTATTATGAATAAATACTACTAAACAGTTAGATAATCCTGAATAGGTTTATTTTATTTCGGATTCACTTTGTTGCAGCCGCGGTTTAGTGAACGGCTACAAGAATCTGATAATCAAGAAAGTGTTACAAGGTTCTAGGACTGAACTTTTTTATATTTATGAAAAATAGTAAATATTATTTACCTAAATAAAAGTTATTCCAGCCGAACACTTATCACTTAATGCGGAAAAAGTCTTGCGATAGCCAGCATTTACCACAACACCACAAATTATCGTCTACTACTAACTAAACTAAGTGTAAATCAAACAGGTTTATATGGAGGCAACGACGAACCAAAACAAACATGTCTCGCATAAGCTGTAGCCGTTCATGAGTAGAAGAGGTACGCTGATATGTACTCGTGGAATACGATGAATCCAGAGAAGTAAGAAAATGAGAAGGAGCGATTTTAATTCCCATATTGATTTATAACTTCTTGTTGTGAGGTATACTCCATTGTGGTGTTGTGTACAAATCCCTGATCTTAAAACAACAATCTGTTTAAAAAATTTAGAGTACAGAATCGGATTAAGTTCTACTCTTTCTTCTATAGCTTTTATTATTTGAACTCATTTTTTAAAGGTAAAATGAATCAGATACATAACCAATCCTAATGTAAGAATAATAAAAGATGATTAACTTATATCAGAGATATTCATGAAAAAACTGAATGTCGAAAAATCAATCGACTCTTTGAAATAATGACTGCAGCAAAACTTCAAAAAGCCTGAATACTTAAACTGGAATAGTAACCTATTAAGCTGGGCACTAGAGTAGAACACTGACAAATCCAAAAATGGTAATATAACTGGAGCAATAACATGTGGTCTATTCAGTTGACTCATAATATTTGTCTTTTTGGGAAGCAATACAACTGATTCCAAGCTGAAGTACATGGGAAAAATGTCCTTATCTACTTATAACCAAATGAAGCAATAAAGGCTTTGCCAAGACATAGCATCATTGCAAAACTGATTGAATAATGATATTAAGTTAATTGCGTCATGCCTTTAGTGTGGGTATATCATATCATAATTGTCAATGCTACTCAATACCTTCAGGCATAAACTTCGGTGATTCACGAAAGAATTTGAGAATACATGCGTCATGAAAAACGGAGTCAAAATCGTAAAAAAAAATTGTAAAATCCTTATAGTTTCTGAGAAAAAAAATATTGAAGTTGTAGTATTTAAAACCCTTACATAGCTGGGCTACTGTAGTCTTTAGCGTCATTCGAGTTGTGCGCTATACGCAATTCGCTCTATCTCTCTTACGTGTATAACAACTAGGAGTTGATGGATATCGTTTTAATTTATGGTGAAGCAAGATAACATTTGTGTTATAGTGAAGTATTTGTGTTATGGTGAAGCAAGACAACATTTGTGTTATGGTGAAGTATTTGTATTAGGGTGCAGCAAGACAACATTTGTGTTAGTTCGTAGAAACTGGGTACGACGCCGACGGGCCCAAATGTGTTTACACGTCGATGGACAAAATTTTTAACAATTGTAGCATGTCAAATTATTTTATTAATTCAAACCACAAATTGATTTTATTCATTAATAATAACAATAGCGGCAAAAGCAGTTGAATTTGCTGATATCAAATATGTATTATAAAATTTTATTTATTATAATTATAAATTCTTTCAATTGTTTGTCCGTTCATTTTTTATTACATTTTGCTGTTGTTCATGTACGACTGCATGTTTTGCCTTGTGCAGATCAGGTTTTACAGTGGACTGGTTTCCAGTGCCGTGCAGAAGTGTATTTTTAAATAATTTTCGAATTTTTCGATTTTCTTTACAAAACTGTATTTATAAGAATCCCCTGTACATTAAAAAATTATTTTTCGGATAAGTTCTGAATCTACTGGCAAAAAGCAACCTACTAATCTGTAGTAACTAGAAAGGAATGACTAGTGTTGCACTAGGCGAAAAAAACTTTTTAATTGATGATATTGCGGGAAACAATAACTACGATCGAGTTTGTCGGTGTACCTACGTATATGTTAAAAAATTTGATTTTTTTTTTAATTTTAAAGAATATCGACACTCTAAAGGAATTAATGACAGACGGTATGTTTACACTTTTAACGTTTACATTTGGGCGTTGGATTTAATAATATTTACTACTTTAAAGTTTACACTCATTCTTCGATTTCTTACTTCTATTGACTGTTATTGAGCCGGTATATTTGTATTTCACAAACTATGACCACGGAACTTCGGTGGATTTTCCCACTTGCATTCACCGAATGGAACAACTTTACTTCAAGGTATAGGCACATCTATTGTATTTGTATTTGCGTATATATGTTACTTTTCTAAGAATCTGAGTGACTTATCGCTAAAAAGCAAATTGGCAATTTGTACTACGTTTTAGGCGGTAATTTTCTAAAAAGTAAATCGGCAATATTATACCCAGTATTCCTACTGGGTAAACACAAATGAATAAAAAATGTTTTTATTTGTTGAATTGAATGTTAATGAATACAAAAAATTTCTGGAAATTTATATTATTTTTCTTAACTGATGGAGCAAATGAATGGATGAAATCTTCATACATTTTTTTTTAATTCATAAATTGAGTTTCGTCCTTGACGTTTACTATTTTACTAGTCTTCGTTGTAAAATTATACTACGTAGGTATTTCCTTTTTGTATTGGTGGTATCCAGGAATACGCAGTTATTTATGAAATTGTAGGTGAATATTTAAATTGCTCTTACTTATATAGGATGTATCTGGACAATATTGTAAAACTACATAATTGAAGTATCCCAGTAATTAAAAGAATATAGGAATATGAGTCCGGTAAGTTATACATAATTTACCATTTCAAGTCATTGACAAAAAAAATCATATGCAGAAGGTCCTGCAGATTTGAAATATATGGAAGAAAAACAATTGCATATCAATTTAAAACAACTAATTTTGAAGAAAATTGTATTGCTTTAGTTATTTTCAAATCTATAAATATTCTTAAATTCACATCAAACGAAATTTAGCCAGGATGGTGTAATTAACACATTTTGGCAATTTAAGGAATGTTTTGTGAGAGGCCTCTTTTTATTAAATAATAATATGCAATGTAAAATTTTGGAGAAAATATATTAGTTTATTAATGTATCGTTGCTAAATTTCATGTTCATCTACGTCGAAGATGAAATGTTTAGATTATTTAAAGATTTGAATAAGACAGGTTTTATTAGTACAATTTAGATGTGGTTATTTGCTACCTTGTTAATGGAATTGTTTCGTTAGTATACCTAAAGCAGCTTAGTTTACCATGTAATAGATCACCTGTAGAATTTGGAGGTAATTCTAGCTCATTAGTTCTTTTTTCTACAGTTCTAGTTCTCAATGTTACTTATACCTTTGAGATACTGAGAATGATCGGAATGACATTCTTTAGGCGTTAGCAGAATTCCGGGAAATTGTAGGTTGGAAAGAATTGTTCTTTTCCCCAGGAAAACTGGAAAAACTGGAAAAATTAAGAAAAAATGTGACTTGGATTTTAGGATACGAAGGGATTTAAAAATAAAACTAGTATATTATTACATAGATACTTAAAAAAAATAAAATTTAGAAATAATTTTTATAAAAAAAAGTCTGGATCAGAAACGATAGACACGGAGTCTGAAGATCTTCCTTTAAGTGAATCTGCAAAATATTTTTTTGAATGGTTAGATAACCTTAAACTCCGTCAAAACCATAGACCTAGTAAACCATGGACTGGCCCTAGAAAGAGAGGTCAATCGCGCTGATGTGTGCAAGGCAGATGAAGCTAGTTGAGGCAAATACCGGTAAAACAAATGATGGTACACGGGTATACCTGTACAAAATGCCGTAAACAAACTTCGAAGTAAATGTAATATATTGACATTATTGATTGATTTCTTGATTTTTGTGTGATTTAGTTAGTTTATGTGAAAGATTCGTAAAAACTAAATATGGTGCAATCGTGTTCTGCGATAAATTGCGTAAGAGACGTTTAAGAAAAAATTAAATGTCATAGGTAGGAAAGAAGTTATGATGGTACCAACATGTTTATACTTTCCGCATCTTTCTGAAAATAATGACCAAGTAGAGTTGTCTCCGATGATAACTTATTAGATTATATTATTTCCCCCCCTTCCTCAAAATAAAATGTCATTTTAACGTCCAAATTTTGTCGCTTTAAATGTGTTAGTCCTCAAATTATTTTTTAACATCAAACCGAATATAACGAAAAAGTTTTAACTGAAATGTGCTTAGCAAAAATTCTCTTCAAATAATATGTTCTGCAAAGCAAGAAAATTAAGTAATTAGGCCAGTAATATAATAAACCCTTTTACATACCTACACTACTGGAAAAAATGATTTTTGTTTGTCTTTTGGTCTCTATATTATTTTTATAAAATCTTTGAATACGGCCCAACAGAATAAAGGGGTAAGGAATCGAGTGTAGCTAGCTGATTGGTTGAATTAAATGTAGCGCGCTACAGTTGAAATTCTGTGAACGAAGCTTAAGCCCATTACTAGCTCCATCTCTCTCGCACACGTCTGAGCGATTGCCATTTATATAGGCGAAATGACAGCTGGGCGAGTCCAGTAGTTTATAAGGACTATGGTCAAAACTGACATTTTGTCCATAACCATAGGAATCTTTCACCTTTGTATTTTTGTTACCGCATTTCCTTTCCTTTCCGCATTTTTATTTGTCATATAAATCACTTCACTTTTCTTTTCAGGACTTCTTAATTTGTATCAGCTTAATATTTTAAAGTAACGTAAAATTACAAAGAGAAAATAATTTAAAAATATGTCATTTAGATAGATAGATTTAGATAACACAAGTGATCGGACTAAATGAATACAAGAACAAATAATAATGTCCTCTCGTTTCTCTAGTACCATACAGAATATCTCATTAATGTTCGGGAATGTTTTTGCGTGAGTGAAAGAAATCACGAAGAGTTGGTGGGAGGTAACCAAATTATTGTAACGTGCGATATTACAGATTTGGATCTTGTTCTTCTCCTCCCTAACATTACAGCTTTACGGTTATTACTAAAGGAACAATAAATGATGTCAAAATCAGGATCGGTTCCAGGCGTTGTAGTCGAATGTTTACATTAGAGTCTCTGACTTATAGTGTCAAATACAAAATGTTATTAACAGAAAATAGTGAATATATAAAAAAATATAATCTCAATGACAATTTTTTGAAATGAAATTTACATAATCGCCAACAAGAAAACTTCTCTCACATTGGAGATAAATGCAGTTATCCCGAATAAAATAATACCTCAATATTGTATATAAATGATTTATTTATATATTTCTCCAAACACTGACAAATGACAATTAAGTAAAATAAAAAAATTATTTCGGTCACGGCATGTACTTCAAAAAAGCCCCTGTAGAATATTTAAACCGCTTTACGATATTTCGTCGAAAAACAATTTTGCCAAAAATTAAGTATCACCTTGTACCTCAAAAACGATAAACGATAAAAGATATCCGCTGTATATATTTCCACCGCTTGCTCCCAAAATCAGACACACCCTTATCGACATAACATTTTAACAAGTTGTTGTTAGAAATTTTCACTTTTTTCATTTGAAAATCATATAGGTACTTATTTATTTGCCGCTATACACAAACAGTTTCACCTCTACCCTATGTGTTTTGGAACATTTAGTATTCACTCTAAGCAACGAAAATTGCGGAATACCAGAGTCACTTCTATTCAACACAATCTACCAAGTGATAGCAAACTCACTCCGATCGGACCACACCTGCGCTCAGCAGTAATGACCGAACACTTATTAGACTTTGAAAATTCATACCTCTTTACACACTATCAGATTCTACATATCTTCCTAAAATATAGCATTATACTACCGATACCTACCTTAAACATTTCCATTAAAACTTTTGATTATTTGGCACAAATAAATTTTTGTACACGCCATTCTTTTTAAATAGTAACATTTTTGAGGAAATTTTCTCAATGCTTCTAATGCTTCTACGTCCATATTATGATGTAAAATTTCATTTTACAAAAATTTTCTTTTATTGAAATTGCACTGTTCTTCAGACTGTACCACAGTCAATCAATTCTGTTTATAAAATATAAAAAGTGTAATAACACATGAAATAAGTGTCCCGACAAACTGCTATTTTTTGAGAAGTTTTGCAAATAATAATTTTACATTCAATGGTTTAAAAGATTTATAAAAATTCCAACGATAAGGTATATATCTGCTTAATAGTTGATTAAAATACAAATTTTTTAATTATATTTGTCAAGAAAATGTACATAATACAATAATAATATACAAGCATTGAGTATTCAAGAAATTTTGAAATATCTTATTAATATTTTGAAATTATCTCGGTTAGCACATGGTAACTGACAATGATTGAACAATTTCTGGGTTAATTGCCACGTCACGTCGTAACAATTGGTTTGGAAATTGTTAATATAAATTATATATTATCAAATAAGTATCAATTTGAGCTGAAAAACATGTAAATATATCAGAATCGATTAATGTTATTTTTTATTCTATTATATGGTGTAGCAAGCAATTTTATATTGTGGATTGTGGATTATTATATATTAAAATAATTTAATACCATGTGCTCATGTGTACGAGGTCTGTTCAGAAAATAACCGGACTATTTTTTAAAACTTTATTATTAATTTTATACATTATTGGTCCTCCTCTCCTTCAAAGTACTCTCCTTCCCTATTCACACACTTTTCCCTGCGGTATTTCCATTTCGCGAAGCAATCCTGGGTAGGTTAATTTAAAATTTCATTTAACGTCTGTGACGAATTTGTTTTGATGTCATCAATAGTTTGGAAGGGCATTCTTCCAGCACTGACTTTAATTTCGGAAGGAATTATTTCAAGGAGCCAGGTCTGGCGAGTAAGGAGGGCGAGGAAGGACAGTAATCTCATTTTTGACACAAAACTGGCGAATTGACAAAGCTGAATGTGCGGATGCATTCTCATGGTGCAAGAACCATGAGTTGTATCTCCACGACTCTGGTCTTCTTTTGCAAATTTTTTCACCTAACCGTTGTAAAACGCCTTGATAGTACACACGGTTCACTGTTTCATCTTAAGGTACGAATTCAAAAGGCAGTATTCCATTAATGGCGAAAAAAAACAGTGAGCATCACTTTGATATTGGATCGAAATTGACGTGCTTTCTTAGGGCGTGGAGATCTTTTGCCAATCCATTGTGATGATTAATATTTTGTCTCAATCCAGCTTTACCCAGTCGTAAACCGAGCTTTCGTCTCCCGTTATGATCCTTTTAATGAATGTCTCATCGTTACTGGATTGTTCAAGGAGTTACCGACAGACGTCCACACGTTTTTTTTTTCTATCGGTCGATCATCAAACGAGAAACAAATTTTGCTGCAACTCGATGCATGTTCAATTTTTTAGTCAAAATTCCATGGCATGACCCAATTGAGATGTTAACCTCTTTTGCAATTTCTCTGACAGTCAATCGGCGATTTGCATGACCAGATCTTTGACTTTCTGAACGTGGGAGTCATCAGTTGAAGTTGAAGGCCTTCCTGGTCGAGGATCACCTTCGATTGACAGACGACTACTTTTAAATCGTGAAAATCATTTGTAATATTGCGTACGACTTTCCCCAGTAACGAATTTTAGTTCAATCGTTCTGAATATATTTATTTCTTAAATTGTCAGTATAACAGAAGACTAATGTTATTTTGTTATATCTTTAATTTTTAATTTACGAAATTTCAAATATCCTATATTTACCTATTTTTTAAATACCTACTCGTAAATCAGAGGTTGTATAAATGTTTTTTTGATTAGAAACTATAAGATTTAGAAATATATATTAAACTCTTCCTCAAAAGAGAACAGGACTTGTGATTAAGTGGTTTGGCTGGAATTTATTCTAATGAGGAGCTACATATATGGTGTTACTAGTTTTCGGAAAATGACTTGTTTGTGGTCGCTAGTTTAGAACGATCTGGTGGATAATTTTCATAATAATTGTCTTGTTCCAGTATTCCTAGTAACTCCACATCTTCTCGATTGCAGTTGTTAAAGTTCTAAGAATCTATTGTTTTCTGTAGGTTTGCGCCTGAAGCTGTTAGAACCGTCTTGGTTTTATTTACAGACATCTAGTAATTGTTAGATGTCTCATATCATAATTATCTCCTTCACAGAATATTTGTTCTTATACTTTTATTCATATATTCATGTGCCTGTTCTTTTTGTAGCATTTCGTAATATACATTCATACAAAGTAAAACAAAAATGACAATAGTGCAAGAAAGGTGGCCGCAGTTTTGCCGAGATCAGGTGTTTGCCTAATTCTTTTTCTAAAATTAGCAATAGACCTACGGAACAAAGGAGCTTAGCTGGGACACCACGTATTTCTATATCTAATCATATGATGGGGATAAATTATTTGTCATCAGTCATTACTATTAAATGATAATTATTATTATTTTATTTTTTCTGTATTGTGCAGTCAAGACTGCAGTAGATGTCGATGTAGTCACTCGTTATCACGAGTTCCCCTTTTCAACAATTTGTCTCTTATTTTTAATACCGGATAACTTATTTTTATAATTATTTTAAACCGTCTCTGTAAATCTTGATCTCATTCTGTCCTCTTTTTATTATTTAAAGTCGCGTTGTCGTGTTCAAACCAGACACCACAGTCCGAGATCTTGATTTAGAATAACTGTTTGGAACGAGTTATTGTAATTAAATGAGCTTGTTCGACCCAATTACCTGAGATTCACTACAAGGCTAAATAGTTTCATTGTCGTATGTCGTATGTTAATATATCACATAGACAGATTACTTTAACAGTGACTGCTTAAGATATGGCTTTTAATTTGGTAACCTTGTCATAAAAGATTGTGAGGAAAAGTAGACTCCCCAACTTTGTATAATAAGTAGTGTGAAAAATCCTTTTGAAACTAGGTCACTATTTAATTTACCGACAACATCTATGACATAGATATTTTTTGAATAATAGTACAACGTGTACTTTGTGACAATGACTATGATAAATCATAGTAAAATTAGCATAATTATATGAAACTGTATATATTCATGGAATACAATTGCCAACTACAAAAAGATTACATGGTAAAAAAAGTTGTAAATTCACAGACATTTGAGACATTTCAATATACAATTTTCTAGTGTAGACCTCTTTATTGCATGTATATACGGACTATAACAATTTTGAACCAGGTCAGAAAGTAAAATCCAGTATAATTTTGTTATTTATTGAATTACGCACTTACTTCAGAAAATGTTTTATTATCACGTTACAGCACAGCACAGTTGACTGTGGGTTAGTGAAGCATAACACTGTTAAATAGAAATCAGCTGGCCATACCTACGTCATTCTGAAGAGATTTTGATTTCCTTTAAAAACGAGGGAAAGATAAAAATATATTTGAAACAAATATTTAGGAAATACTTCGTTTATACTGGAATATACAGGGTATCAATACTTCGTGTATATGGAGCTACAACAGTTTACTGCTATCAAAATAAATAAGATTTAACTAAACTTACTTGTGTCCTAAATTGCTTCATTTTTTGTCGAGTATTATGTTATAGTATCGTATTCTCAGTTTCTTCTAAATTCACCCATCTTTCTATTAGGTATGGAAAAAACCAGGATAAAGCGGAATTAAGCAATCCACTGCCATCAGAGCCAAGGATGCTGTCCGTTTGGACCTAGAGATCCTGTGTGCAGAAGCTTGGAGCGCGGAGTGGCGCCGCGCCGGAAAGGTATAATTTTTACCGATTTTTTCAATTATCCCGTCGCCCCGTCCAAAAACCGCTTCACGAGGCTCCAACCGCCCGATGTCGCGGCTCTCATCCCCGACGACTCGATTTACGTGTCGAAAACGAAAATTCGAAAAATTTCCGAATATTCCGAAACCTAAAGTCAACACAGCAGTCTGTCCATCATTATTTGGGACGATCCAGGAAGACACCATAACCTGGAGAGGCCATAAACCGAGATCGCGATTTGCCGCTATGGTTGGAAGCTGACCTGAACTGGAGACATGTAGAGTCACTCGCCAGACACCAGTGGTAGTAGTAGTAGTGGTGGTGGTAGTGGTAGTGGTAGTGGTAGTGGTAGTGGTAGTGGTAGTGGTAGTGGTAGTGGTAGTGGTAGTGGTAGTGGTAGTGGTAGTGGTAGTGGTAGTGGTAGTGGTAGTGGTAGTGGTAGTGGTAGTGGTAGTGGGAGGAGGAGGAGGAGGAGGAGGAGGAGGAGAAGGAGGAGAAGGAGGAGAAGGAGGAGGAGTAGCAGTAGCAGTAGCAGCAGCAGTAGCAGTAGCAGTAGTAGTATCCACTGTCTGCCTCTGACCCTCCTCGAACCTACTCTAATGAAAGTCAGTATTTTGGTTCATGGAAGGTCCCTCATCTCAACCCTTTGCAGCTCTTCAACATCAATTTATGTTTTAACCCCCCAAAGGCTGCATAGTGTCGCAAAGGAGGACATGGGTGTCCTCCCCTACTCCACATTTCGGACATAAAGGGTCCTCCTCAATTCCTATTAAACTTAGATGCCTCCTAAGTGTGCAATGGCCTGTCAGAACCCCCACCATTTGGTTTAGGGCTCTTCGACTAAGGCTCAGTAGCCATTTGGTTTTGGGTTTGTTGGGTCCATATATACAACTATGGGCCTGTCTACATCCTCTGTTCCTCTAGTTTTGACCTAAAGTTTGATAGGCCCATTAATTAAGGGCCCCTATCTTGTGTGATTCCGAGGATTGGTTCAGGTCCCTGGCCAGGTCCCCTAGATCCAAGACGAGCCAGATGATCAGCCCTCTCGTTACTAGGAATACCCGTGTGGCCCGGAACCCAAACCCACTCTACCTGGCCAATGACTCCAGAGCGTTTCTACATTCTTGAACGAGGGCGGACCTTGTCCTCGGGGAACTAACCGCTCTGAGCGCGGCGTGACTGTCGGAGCAGATAAAAACGTCAGAGTGACCCTCAG
Source organism: Anoplophora glabripennis (assembly GCF_000390285.2). Lineage (NCBI taxonomy): Eukaryota > Metazoa > Arthropoda > Insecta > Coleoptera > Cerambycidae > Anoplophora > Anoplophora glabripennis. The sequence goes on from NW_019416277.1 coordinate 1,202,437, forward strand.
TGTGTCCTTTCGCTCTCCAACCGCATGTGTTCCTTATCTTTAGATATGTCGCCATCGCCTCTCTTTCAATCCATGTAGGGAGGGTTGTCCTCATTGCCCCTATAGTACCTAAGCAGGCAAGTTTTTGGATTCTCGATAACTTGGTTACCCGGTCCACACTCGGCCACCAGACCACGGCCCATACCGCAGCCTCGACCTGACCACCAAATCCAAAAGTAACTGAATGTCGGGGACTTGCAGTACTTTAAGCAGGAGACGGATGCCTGTACAGTGCTCGTAACACGCTGAAATTTAACATCTATCCGAGAGGGCATACTTTTACAGCATGTTTTTAATGTACCATCAATATATGTTGTAAATATTCTGTATGTTAACCTAAAGGCTGTGAACAGGAAGACGAGACAATATTACATGTGCTATGTGAATGCACTGCCGTCTCGTCAACAAGAGAGTCCATGTTGGGAGAACGCTGGCCTTCTATGGCCTATATTAGAGAGATTCTCCTGAGTAACGTCACCACATTTTTCGCTGTAATAGGCTGGTTAGCGGCTCAGTTGGATTGATCTCCTAATGTGAGGAAGTACAAGGGACTCAATGGGGCCTAAGTGCTGTAGCTTTGCTACCCTCCCCACTACTCCAGAACTCCAGAACCTAAAGGCAACCAATAAACTAACTAAAATTATAAAATGTTAAATTTAGTTATTATTTCTTAGGAAACCACACACACCAGCTCTTCCTACGGCCAAACCCTCAACGGGTATAGCTTCTTAAGCTTTCCGCTTAGGTCAGTCCTACCTGCGACACAAACCTTAAGGGGTAAACTGCTCTTTAAGCAAACACCCAGCAGCTTCTCAAGCTCTATTAAACAAACCTTCCTATGAGACGTAGGGGAATTAAAAATCGTAAGATTAAATTCCGTTAAGTCAGTGAAAAAAGATTACAGGGTCAGTTTAAACCCTAAATATGAATGGAAACCCACCTAGCAAGTACTAGAACGTCTCCGGACTTCAACAAATTGGATCGTGGAACCACATCCTGAGCCCAATACAGCGGGTCAAGGGATGACATGATTGTTAAGTTTCAAGGAGTAATGTGCACCAGAGCTAGCTGGATGTCCAAAGTCTTCTAGTTCCGCCCACACCACGAATGATCGTACCAATTAACCAACCACTAATCTTCTCGGCATCTATATTTTTCTGGTCGAAGTTGTAGGGTTTGTTAAAATTTCCTCTCTCTTGTAAAATTTTTGTATTTGTGAGAGTTTTGAATTTATTAACTTTTTTATTAAATGCTAATGCATTTTCGATTCAAACTTGAAATAATTACGTTATTTCAAAAGTAATTGATAACACAAACAAAGTAACTTCTGTCATAAAAACTGTTCAGTATGACCACCGTTTTCTGCGATATATTCTGCAATTAATTCTAAGTAAAAAATTAAAATGTACTCTTCTCAGTATGCCTTCCTTCTGCAAATTGTGAACAGCAATTCCAATCCTATTACATAGTTGTTCCTCACTATCAATACCCACAGAGTACACATTCTGTTTTAAGGCCCCCTAAATATAAAAAATAACAAGAATTTAAGTCAGGTAAAGGTAATGGCCAGTGAATTGAAGCATCTTGTACCCTGCCTATCGTTCTACCTGGGTACTGACCATTTAAATGTTCTCTTTCTTTGCGACTGAAGTGCGGTGGTGCTGCGTAATACATAAAATCATAATTATGTAAATTAATTGGTAGATCATCAAACAATTCTGGCAGAATACTTTGCAAATAATCTAAATAACTGTTGCCATTGAGACGGTTTGGTAATCTGCCACGACTGGGCAGAAAGTTACTAAAACTAATCCACTCATATTAAACTTACCTTGAAACTTGCTGGTTGTGGAGATTTATTATACCACGTTTTGTAAAACATGATTTATCACTGAAAATTATTTTCTTGCCAAAACTCATCTCCAGTTCTATATTGGTAGAAGTTGTTGAACTGGGCGAACATAAAAACGATGAATTAGTTGTTGGACTTGTACTTTGGGAAACTATAGTCTGCTTCGATATTAATTGGGCACTGGCTGCCGGGTCGCTTTGACAATTCCAAGAATTTCTTCTTCAACAATGGGTGTTCGAGCTTGATGGGAACGTTCGGCATTACCTCTATTAATTTTAAATTGGGCCATTTCATTGTGTTTAAAAGTTTGATGATTTGGGATTGAACGATTCGAATATCTTTCATGATACATCCGCACACTTCTACAGCAGTTCACAAAACCCTAGAACTAATAACATATCCGTTTATTCGTCAAAGCTGTACCTTTGTTCATCTTAGAAAAGTTCAAATCAACGAAACTGATTTATTAATGACAATTCGTGAAAACATAGGCAACTATAATAGCGTAGCTTATAAAATCAATGCTGTAACCATAAACTAAGGCTTTAAGGCTAGCTGTAACTAACTAACTTCCAGTGTGTAGCTGTGTAAAAACACTAGCAAAAATTAGCAATATAAGTTGTGGCAAAAAATTTCTATGGATTTTTTTATTGGTAACATCTCAAACGTAAGGTTTACATTCAAAAACCAAATAACATTGGCTGAAGGAAAGAATAAGAGATGAGTCCAGGGCAACAACACCGGAAATGTTACGTAATGTAAGGGACGAAACCTAACAGATTAGGATGTTGCCAACAAGTAAATGGTGTTCATTTTGACCAATTGTTACGTTTAAAAGTAATAAACTTTTAATAAACAACATTTTAATGTTATGTAACTTTCAACCACTTGAAAAATAATAAATGTGTTCAGTACGCTGGATTCATACGCCATATTGTTGCATTTGAAAAAAAAAGTTGGAGTGGTTTCCCCCCTTCTTCAAGGGCTACATTTCGCATATCGTTTGAAAAAGGTAGGTAAATACATCCAAACGTTGACGTGTTTCGGGAATTTTTCGTAAAATTATTCAGCTCCCCGGTAGCGAATTTATTCCAGCTAAAGTCTCCACCCTGTGTAGTTAATAATAATACACTAAGATCGATAGTATATTTCAGTGTATAGAAAGCATTATTCTCCTATAATACCTACGGTACCTTCAAGGTTTCATGTCTTACTAGTCTATTGTTTAATTCAAAATTTTTGTTACATCTAACATTTATTTGTTTGATATATGTATTTCTTTTATTGTACAGATGTATTTCCATGGTAACGTTTTTTAAATTTACCTTAGGGCAGCGGTTCTTAAACTTGTTTACCGTGGTCCTACTTTCAATATTTTTTTGTTGTTGCGGATTCCTAGTTACTTACAATTTATTAGATATACAGCGTGATTCACAATAGTGGAATCAAGATAGCTTAAAATTATGCATTATTTCGAAATAATTATGGGAAGCATGAATTTTCCTAAAACCCTTTGAAATTATATGAAGATAAGTATTAGAAAAAAGTTATAAACTTATTTTTGTACGCTAATTGTTTTTTAATTGTTTAAACAATAATAAATAATTTTTTTAAGAACATTTAGAATAATTCAATGAATTTTAAATCGAATTCCTTCAAATTGACAATATAGGGGTTTTCGATGTCGCTAAAAAAGAATATGATGTCGGAAAATGAAAATTCAAAATGGCTGATCCAATATGGCCGACTATATTAAACAATTTATTTAACAATTAGTGATTTTAAATCAAACTCGCTTATATTTGTAATATAGGGGTTTTTGACGTCGCTAAACAATAACATGATGTCACATTTCGTTTGGCACAATATTTCAGTTGTCTATTTTCATAGGACATAGCCTCCCTCGTTATGGAAACAAAAATTTTATAACTACTCAGATATTTGGTATTAATAAAAAAAATGAAATATTGCAGTTATCAAAAATTTTTAAAATAAAGCAATAATTCTTTTTAAGGACAATATTGGTACAGTTTTACAATTTAATTTTGGGTTGGATTATGTCAATGTTATTTAGGGAACTATACAGGGTGCCCCGAAATTTAGAGTACTAAATAAAGGAGGATGTTCTAGCACAACTTCACTATTTTGGCAATAACTTGAAAACGAAAAAAGATATCGTTGCATTTATTTTTTTTAGTAAACGGTGACAATTACAAAACTTTTTTCATTAGCGCCGTTTACCGTTGCGCTGGAAAATAATATTTGTATTCCTATATCATAATTAATCTTTAAAATGAGCCATCGTTTATTGAAATCGCTTGGCATTTAGAAGTTATGACAATTTAAAAATTTCAAGATAGCGTCTTTCATACTGACGTTGCTATGGTAATAACAAAAAAAAGTTCAGACAAAACTTGTGAAGGGTGTAACAGTGTATCTAAAAAATTTATTTGCAACTTCGGTTATATAAGCAAAATTTCGAAAAACCGACAATTTTCTGTAACACTATAGCAGTCGGGGCCGCGCGCACTTCGATGGTAACTTTTTATATGTTGTTTCTGACAACTTTACAAAGCGAAAAATGAAAAGTTCTCTCCCCGTAATTTTCGCAGTCAAAATCTATCTTGACTCCACTACAAATGGTGACCAAAAATGAAACCTCTTAGTCTTTTGCGAATTTTAAGGGGAGTCTTTACTATAAAGTTTTTATCTAGGACGCTTCGTTAAAAAGATACAGGGTGTTAAACTTCAAAAAATATTTTCAACTTTTTTAAATAATTTAAAAACTAGTAAGTAAAATAATTTGATATTGGGCACATGTATTTGTGTAAACATTGTCCACGATCTGAGGGCTTTTCCTAACATTTACATGCTCTACTTAGTGGCGGAGATACAGGGTATCGGTGTCATATTTTTCTAAATAAAATAGTACGACACTGCTTTACGGTAACAACTATGGTATTTTCGGATTTGTCTTTCCATTTTCTATAAATTACTACTCTCTTTTGTTTTTCGAAAAAAAACTGATTTTCGAGGGTTTTAGGTATTTATAACGACGTAGGGCGTTATTTTTATTTCAAAATAGGATGACTGTTGCAAAGTAACAATACTAGTATGATATTAATAAATAAATAGAGGGAAAGAATCGTTATGCCTTTCATTTGACACTAAAACTGCTGAGTTTGAGTCATTAATAATAAAAAATGTTTCAAGAGTGTTCTGGTTCTAAGCGAGTTACACCGCACACGACACAATTTACAATTAAAACATTTTTTTATATGAACCTGGATTTCAAAATAAATGTAATACAAGAGGCGTATTTAAAGGGAAGTACCGTAGCTTTATTTTCCTTATTTAAATTTGTCTAATATTTGCTGCTATATGACATTATTATAAAAATATTTTGTTGTGGAGACTGCAAGAATTATAAAGCGTATATAGAAATTATTTCTTCTTTTTTTTGGATTTCCCATTAAAGATGTCCTTCTGAAACAAGCAAGTCTGACGACATATTTTATATTTTAGTAGTAACATATTAATTAGGTATGAATAATAATGAAAAACGCCTAAAGTGATTCTAAATGTGTTTCTGATTTCCCACAATAAAAAGATTATATAATTACAGCTTAAACCGTCAGGTCTGGAGATGTTGATATATGCAATTAATACTAATTGATTTGTATGTAGTTCCCAGATGAACAGGAAATATAACTTCTCTAATTGTAGGTATGATCAGTTTTCATAAAATAATAAATAGTCTTGAAATTTCTGTACTTCCGTGTTGCACATTGAAGCCCTCTCCATACCTCTAATATGGAATAAGTTGACGTTTCTATAGTATTCAAGTATGGCTGCGGTGCTGGGACTTTCCACTTTTACGCCATTTGTGGTGAAATTTTTTTTCTTGTGGGTAAGGTCCACGCTCTATTTATTTTGCCTATTATCCTAGCAATTTTGTTGTTTTTGGGAGGCGCTGGAGTGACATTCTTTTGCACTTTTTGTTTATTTGCGAGCATAATACTCTTGTGTCTACTCACTTAGTGTTTAGTTTAGTGTTAATGAGGTTTCCGGAGGGTGCCTAGGTTTGGGAACCTTGTCGCAGGCTCAGAAGACTTCTGGACGATATGGGTTGTTAGAACTAAGGTCTAGACCCTGAGCGTAAGGCTTTTGTATGAATTTTTAACACAGTTTTGAATTTTAGAAATTTGCGGCATTTATTGAAATCGATAATTGCAATAAATGAAAGGGGTTTGTAAACAGCTGTATACAGTGCAAAAATGTACTACTGTATTGGCCAGGTATACGTGCCTAGTTAATAAGCTGTCGTGTATCGTACATGCTTCATGATGGGTCGATAGGGGTCTTGTGGTGGTTTTTGATTTAAATCTGGAAATTTCGTCTCCTCGAATACTAATGACCTGTAACTAATTTTGGTGATTTATGATGGTCCTATTTCAGTCCGAATATCGTTATACTTGAAAATGGTTTATTTTCTAAAAATTTGGAGACTAGTTGAAAATTTTCGAGTCCTCAGTCAGCGCAGTCGGCCGTAGCTTAGCTATTCGTAAGGATAAAAAATTGTCCAAGGACATTGATCAAGCATATTATAAACTTTTTAATTCCAACATATTTTAATTGTCAACTGATGCATTTCTATATTTACTTTTCAGATAGATAAAATTTCATAATTTTAGGGTTTGGGGTTCTTTGGATAGAGGAATTAAAATTTGTTTACATTTTGGTTATAGTTCATAAAGGGCGCCAGCTGCCGTAGATTGAAAGTGTTGGAAACGACATAACTTTTTTGTACTTAAAGGTTCTCTTTTGTATCTAATTTTTATTTTCCAACTTTTTTTACACAAAAAAGGTAGACTTTATGAAAGTAGCTGTCTCGCACCGTTTCCGAGATATTTGGCTTTGAAACTTCCAATGCTAATAGTTGAAATAATTAAAATAATTTAGAAATGTCAAAAACAAGGGTTTATTTAGAATTAAAAATTGTAATGAACAGTAAAATAGTAAACATTAGTAAAAAATATGCCTTTTTGACAATAATTGCTCAAAATGTCCACCTCTAACTTCAATACATTTATCAACACGTTTATTAAAAGATTGTCTTATTTTAAAGTATAAATCCTTAATGCGAAATGACTTTGCAGCATTTAAAACCTGCTACTAAAGTTCTTCTCAAGTGTTTATAGTTTCTCCATAAACAACTGATTTCATGTAACTCCAAAAACGAAAACCTCGGCATTCTATCTCACATTTATGTATACGAGTATACAATTTAATTTGTAAGCTAAGATGTAATTTTAATTAGATACGAATAATACTTAATAGAAATTAGCATACAAATGACAGCAATAAGACAAGTGGAAGACGTCAATTATTTGATTTTCGTCCAAATCCTACTTAAGAAACTTTATCGCTAAATTAATAATACCTGTAGGTATTTAATTATAATTTAATGCAACAGCATTGGAAGTTTCAAAGCCAAATATCTCAAAAACGGTGCGAGATAGCTACTTTAATAAAGTATACCTTTTTTGTGTATATAAAAGTTGAAAAATAAGAATTTGTTACCAAAGATAAGATGCCTTAAAGTACAAAAAAGTTATGTCGTTTTTAACGCATTCAATCTACTGCAGCTAGCGCCCTCTATGAACTTTAACGAAAATGTGAACAGATTTCAATTCCTCTACTCAAAGAACTCCAATCCCCAAAATTTTGTGAGGATATTTGCATTTGTTAAGGAATAAATTAAAAAAAA
>NW_019416277.1:1210166-1226975 GCF_000390285.2 Anoplophora glabripennis
GAAGACGCCCAAGAAAAATTAATCATACTGACGTTGTACTTGTTGCTGGCTTTTTAACAATTACTTCATCATTTCAATAATTAATTAATTTTGGTGTAAAATAAGTGTAAAGAATTTAATTTATTTAAAAAAATATTTAATAATTATACAACTATGTATAAAATATCTATAAAATTACTACAATGAAAACTAACAAGTATCCTATATAGATAAAATTATTTATCGAATGACATTCTTCTTTTCTTTGTCGGATTGTCTTTTGATTTATTTTCTTGTTCGTCGTCCATATTTTCGTGAAAAAGTATAATCAAAGAAAAAAAATATATAAGTTAAATAAAAACTAAACATTTACGGGTCTATTTTGCTTCTAAGGCGAAAATGCTATAATATTTAGCTACCCCATATTAAGTACAAAATAATTTTTGTATGTGGTCCAGAAGCCGAGATATCAAAGATTTTGCAAGCGCGAGCCATTTAGACTCCACGTCATCAGTTCTCAGAGCGAGCGCGTGCCGCTTCCCCCTACTTCTCCGTCCGGTCTAGCTGACGCACTCAGCGCTTGCACGCTTCAATTTATTACTCAATTACTAATATTAAAAATCAAGTAAACATATCCTACTATTTTTTTTTTTTAAATATAAGTATTCAATATTAACCTCCATCAAGCGCATCACTGTAAAATGTTAATTGCGCCCTCAAAATTTTTTTAAATAAAAAAATTATCTCGGCTCCAGAAGGTCGTAGAAAAACACTTTTTTTTTAAATTAGCCCTACAGTAACGATTTTTTGGTTTATTTTCTTCGTAAAGAGTAATATTATCATGCTGTTAAAAAATGTTGACGATTTTATTAATTTTAAGGATCAAAAAATGACTTTGAAGAAGTTGCACTTTTTTTGGGTATGTTTTTTTCAAATAACTATTTCAATTTTTATTTTATGAAAATGACTTTTAAAGAAAGAAACTACTGACATTTTTTCATGAATTTAAAAAAAAATGTTTTTCTACGATCTTCTGGAGCCGAGATAATTTTTTTATTTAAAAAAAATTTTTAGGACGCAATTAACATTTTACAGCGATGCGCATGCTGGTGGTTAATATTGAATACTTATATTTAAAAAAAAAATAGTAGCATATGTTTACTTGGATTTTAGTAATAGTAATTGAGTAATAAACTGAAGTGTGCAAGCGCTGAGGGGGAAGCGCTGCGCGCTCGCTCTGAAAACTGATGACGTGAAGTCTAAATGGCTCGCGCTTGCAAAATCTTTGATATCTCGGCTTCTGGACCACATACAAAAATTCTTTTGCACTTAATCTGGGGTAACTAAACACGAATATTATAGTCATTTTTTTTTATTTAATTTAAATTTTTTTTAATTTATCGTCATTTTAATAATTAATAATATTACAGTAGTTTTCGTGTAATACCTTAATTTTTTTGCTTCATTAATCATACTGACATTGTACTTGCTGCTGGCTTTTTAACAATTACTTCATCATTTCAATAATTAATTAATTTTGGTGNCGTTTTTTGTAGTGTTTTAATTATTATTAATTATGTATGTATTTGATAATGATAATACGGACGTTAAGTAAAAAATCATTAGGATTAAAATCCTAGCTCCCATGGTTATAAATTAAAATAATTCTCTTTTTTTCCTCTACTCTACTTAATATTCATCAATTTCATAATCTGTAAGTACAAAAAAGCAAAAACTACTACTCCGTTTAGTCTGTGAAATATTTGAGGATAAAAGATGTTTATTTTTTCTCTGTTATGCTTACTTACTTACTTATTTCAAATTTCTGTGAGAAATAAGACTGAAACTAAACAACCCTTCTCCCAACACAAATTCACAACCATTAGCAAATAGTCCACAATCGCGCCTGTATAATAAAAACAGTTTGGAAACTATCAGAAATTTGCTGCAGAAACAAAGCCATTAGTTTTATAAACAGGGAAAATTTCATATTCTTATTGTTGCAACAATAGATTGTTCGGCTCTGATTTTTATTCACGGTTTTTATGATTTTTAATTCCGTGCAAAAATGTTTGTAGTGAAACCTATAAAATTTTTCGGTATTAGGCAACAACAACAATTAGGCAATTTTTCGGTATTTGCAACATTTTACGGATTATTATAGTTTAAAACCATTAAAAGTATCTAACCAGTAGGTTCTTGTCTTCACATTTACTGAAAGTGCAGTCCAAACTTAAATGGCAAAATATTTTGACTTTAAAAAAATTAAGCAAAAGAAAGATGAGTGAATAACGATGACTGAGATGAAACTACAAAATACGTTCTAGTTTCTACAATATCAATTAAAATTTATTAAATTAAAAAATTGAGTTGCTGCAGATAACAAATTATTTATGGTACAGTGGTTTATATCACACTGCATAGATATTAAATTATAATTATTTGCCATGACATAGATGGGAGATTTAAGAAGTATGTTGGTTTTAGTATTCGCACAATAGAACATGGAATCAGCACGAGACCCATGTCTAGGAACTCGTATATTGAAGGAACGCAGTAGATATGCTGAGTCAACTCTGGCATGAAATAGTTTAAATAGGAAAGATAAACTATTGAGTATTCTTCTATTCTGCAAAGAATGCATTTTGAATCGATCTAACAGCAGCCTATGTTCATATTCTCTATTTGGATAATAACCATCAATTCGAAAGCTTAAAAATTTAAGAAAACGACGTTGAACTTTTTCAAACTTGTTAGTATGTATCTGGTAGTAAGGGTACCATATAAGGCTGCAGTATTCTAATTTAGAGCGAACTAATGAATAAAACAGACACTTCAATGCAGTAACGTCATTAAAAGAACTTGAATTTCTGACTATAAAACTCAAAGCTCTATTAGCCGCATTTATAATTGCATTGATATGATCAGTGAAGGACTGTCTATTGTCATATATTACACCTAAATCCTTAACATTATCGCAACGTGCTAGTAACGCATTTTCAAGGGTGTAGCTAAATATTAACAGTTCTTTTTTTGGATGTAAACGAGCAGACCTTACACTTATCTATGTTAATAGGTAATTGATTATTCTCACACCATCTTCATACAAGATCTAACTGCTCTTGCAGTATTAAACAATCTTCCAAATTAGATACACTGAGAAACAGATTCAAATCGTCGTCAAAAAATAGATGATTAGATTTTAAAGACAGAGATAAAGCATTAATAAATAAAATAAAAAGAAGTGGCCCTAAATTTGACCCTTGGGGTACTCCAGATGTAGCTATAAAATTTTCAGATTTAAATACTATATAGTTTCAAAATACTATAAATTTTTAATTTTCAGGATAATGTTTTATATCAAATTGGAAAATGAAAAACATTTTTTTTAGTTATGTTGATTGATNTGTTTATAGTTTCTCCATAAACAACTGATTTCATGTAATTCCAAAAACGAAAGCCTCGGCATTCTATCTCACATTTATGTATTCGAGTATACAATTTAATTTGTAAGCTAAGATGTAATTTTAATTATATACGAATAATACCTAATAGAAATTAGCATACAAATGACAGCAATAAGACGTCAATTATTTGATTTTCGTCCAATCCTACTTAAGAAACTTTATCGCTAAATTAATAATACCTGTAGGTACTTAATTGCAACAGCATTGGAAGTTTCAAAGCCAAATATCTCAAAAACGGTGCGAGATAGCTACTTTAATAAAGTATACCTTTCTTGTGTAAAATAAGAATTTGTTACCAAAGATAAGATGCCTTAAAGTACAAAAAAGTTATGTCGTTTTTAACACATTCAATCTACTGCAGCTAGCGCACTCTATGAACTTTAACGAAATTGTGAACAGATTTCAATTCCTCTACTCAAAGAACTCCAATCCACAAAATTTTGTGATATTTTGGATATTTGCATTTGTTAAGGAATAAATTAAATACAACTGAAATATTATTTTACATTTAACACTCTGTATCTCTTTAACTATCAACTTCTTCTGAGAAGAAGTTTATATTTTTTGTAGATAGATTAAGATTATATAGTCTGTATTATTGTAATTTTTCGTTTTTTGTAGTGTTTTAATTATTATTAATTATGTACGTATTTGATAATGATAATACGGACGTTAAGTAAAAAATCATTAGGATTAAAATCCTAGCTCCCATGGTTATAAATTAAAATAATTCTCTTTTTTTCCTCTACTCTACTTAATATTCATCAATTTCATAATCTGTAAGTACAAAAAAGCAAAAACTACTACTCCGTTTAGTCTGTGAAATATTTGAGGATAAAAGATGTTTATTTTTTCTCTGTTATGCTTACTTACTTACTTATTTCAAATTTCTGTGAGAAATAAGACTGAAACTAAACAACCCTTCTCCCAACACAAATTCACAACCATTAGCAAATAGTCCACAATCGCGCCTGTATAATAAAAACAGTTTGGAAACTATCAGAAATTTGCTGCAGAAACAAAGCCATTAGTTTTATAAACAGGGAAAATTTCATATTCTTATTGTTGCAACAATAGATTGTTCTGCTCTGATTTTTATTCACGGTTTTTATGATTTTTAATTCCGTGCAAAAATGTTTGTAGTGAAACCTATAAAATTTTTCGGTATTAGGCAACAACAACAATTAGGCAATTTTTCGGTATTTGCAACATTTTACGGATTATTATAGTTTAAAACCATTAAAAGTATCTAACCAGTAGGTTCTTGTTTTCACATTTACTGAAAGTACAGTCCAAACTTAAATGGCAAAATATTTTGACTTTCAAAAAATTAAGCAAAAGAAAGATGAGTGAATAACGATGACTGAGATGAAACTACAAAATACGTTCTAGTTTCTACAATATCAATTAAAATTTATTAAATTAAAAAATTGAGTTGCTGCAGATAACAAATTATTTATGGTACAGTGGTTTATATCACACTGCATAGATATTAAATTATAATTATTTGCCATGACATAGATGGGAGATTTAAGAAGTATGTTGGTTTTAGCATTCCCACAATAGAACATGCAATCCACGAGACCCATGTCTAGGAACTCGTATATTGAAAGAACCCAGTAGATATGCTGAGTCAACTCTGGCATGAAAAAGTTTAAATAGGAAAGATAAACTATTGAGTATTCTTCTATTCTGCAAAGACTGCATTTCGAATCGATCTAACAGCAGCTTATGTTCATATCCTCTATTTGGATAATAACCATCAATTCGAAAGCTTAAAAATTTAAGAAAACGACGTTGAACTTTTTCAAGCTTGTTAGTATGTATCTGGTAGTAAGGGTACCATATAAGGCTGCAGTATTCTAATTTAGAACGAACTAATGAGTAAAACAGGCACTTCAATGCAGTAACGTCATTAAAAGAACTTGAATTTCTGACTATAAAACTCAAAGCTCTATTAGCTGCATTTATAATTGTATTGATATGATCAGTGAAGGACAGTCTATTATCATATATTACACCTAAATCCTTAACATTATCGCAACGTGCTAGTAACGCATTTTCAAGGGTGTAGCCAAATACTAATGGTTCTTTTTTGGATGTAAACGAGCAGATCTTACACTTATCTATGTTAATAGGTAATTGATTATTCTCACACCATCTACTTACAAGATCTACCTGCTCTTGCAGTATTAAACAATCTTCCAAATTAGATACACTGAGAAACAACTTCAAATCGTCGGCAAAAAATAGATGATTCGATTTTAAAGACAGAGATAAATCATTAATAAATAAAATAAAAAGAAGTGGCCCTAAATTTGACCCTTGGGGTACTCCAGATGTAGCTATAAAATTTTCAGATTTAAATACTATATAGTTTCAAAATACTATAAATTTTTAATTTTCAGGATAATGTTTTATATCAAATTGGAAAATGAAAAACATTTTTTTTAGTTATGTTGATTGATTGATTTCCATTTCTTTAATTCAAAATTCTATGTTTTTGGTTATTAAGGACTGATATCACTATTTGTCTTATACAATGTTTCCATTTTAACACACTTTAGTTAACTGACACTCCATGACATTTTCCACGACCTACCATCAATTTAAATGGTTTGCTACTTAAAATATAAATTTTTGTTTCGGGTAGGTATCTAATTAATCTAATATTAGACGAAAATGATGCAATATGCCCCTTAGTAATATTGAAAAATTGCTTTTGGTTATTTATATTCATAACAAAATATATTTATTCGGTAAACGTTATTTAGTTTTGAAAGGTTTTGGGGCTATCTGTAGGAAATATGGATTTTCTGGGCTGTTCTCGATACTAAATGGCGACAAAAGGGTTTTCTCAATCAATTCTTCAAATTTTTTTTGTGTAACATACATATACAGTAATCTTTGGACATAAACGATAAGCTTTATTTTTAATGTATTGACCTTTACGAGTTAGGTTTTCTTATTAACTATAAATTGCTTTATAGCTCATTGTTCTTTTCAAGATAAATTGTTCTGATTACAAATCATGTATAACTGGGATTTCCACAGCATCACGAATAATCGGAAATAAAAATAATGGAAAATTCTGCACTCAATAATATAAATAATATTTTTATTTTAGAAAAATAATATAAAATCCTTATTTGAAATATGTTGTCATCAAACAAAAATAATTATTTACAATAAAAACTTTAACTCCTTATACGTTTATAAAATATGGCACATAATTCACAGTATATTATATATTACAGTATATTTACATTTTTACAACATAAGTCAGTTAAGCAGTTGTGAAGAATCTTAATCTGCTTTTATCATGCTAGTTTATTTGGGAAGTTTCCAATACATTCAATCCTATTTAGGTATTTTTTCAAACATTAATAAATATCTGTACCAGACCCACATGAAAAACATTTTTCTATATACTTCATATTTCTATAATTGGAAAATATACAAAAGTAGGTACACAAAACACAAAATAAAAATAAGTTTTGATAGATCCTGGTCTTGGAGAGAATATTTTCTTTTACTACTTCCTACTAAAAAATAGGATATAACAAAGTGCGACCGAAATGGTAGAAAGCGACCTTCTATTCCACAGGTTCTTTGAAAGGAAGATCTGTGTCGTCACTAAGGAATACAATTTTTAATCAATAAATGCCAAAAACAACTAACCTGCGGACAGATGCCCCAACCAGCATTGAATTAATTAATGTTTGCTAAATATTAGTGGTGTAATTCAATGGTAGTCTGAGCATTAGTAGTTATTTTTTTTCAATATTATCAGTTAACAATAAATATATACCTAAACTTCTTTAGGTACATGAAGAAATGATAATATCTAACTAGTAAAATTATACAAATATACAAAATCTTAATTTTTGTTTAGATACTTCAGAGCTTTTATTGTTTTGTTTTATATAGTATGAAATACAGCAGTTTTAAATATCATTTGGTATGAGTGAGGGACAAACTACCAATATTTTCTCCCCATAATAGAGATCTTGTTACGGTTTAAATTAAAAACTTTATTATTTGATGAAGCTATACGATGATGGAACGAAATAGTGGACTGCCAAATGAACAAGAAATGGTATTTTGAAATGAAATATTTTTTTTGTTCAACAATGAAGTTACACGGATATTGAAAAGTACAGTATTTCATGATCTACGGAACATAAAAAAAATAATTTTTGTAAGATTTGCAAAAATAAAATCTCAACGTAAATTATACTTTGCAAAATAACAATTTATCTTGCTAAATATAAAATTGACAATATGCCGGAATAAATGATGCAAATTATTCATAGTTGACGTTGTAATAGTTCTTCAACAAACAACTCTATTCAGATGAAATCGAAAAAACCGCTATTGTTGTTTACAATTTATTAATTTTTGAGGTCAGAGATTACCGATTTAAAATTAGATATTTCGTGGAATATTTTAAATGCAACTGTGGTGTGCAATTATAGAGACTTACATTTAGGCAAATACAGTATGTATATGCAATGGCACAAACTATACCGATAAAACTTTTCTTTGGCACTTTAGCTGTTCCACTATTTACAAACACAATTGCTGAATTAAAAAATAAAATTTGTGTATATACCCCGTAGGATAGATACTTTCATGGTGCGTTCCAAAGTAAACAGGACCTTTTAGAATTCAACATTTGAAGAACATCATCAAGGAGGCCGAAAAGGACAAAATCTTCCTTTACAACATTGTGATTGGAGATGAAATGTGGTCTTTTCGATATGATCCAGAAACCAAGCGCCAAAGTGCCGAGTGGAAGGCGCCAGACAAGCCAAAACCCCAAAAATCACGTTTGGAGAAGTCAAAAGTGAAAACTATGTTGATTTGCTTTTACGATTCTAAGGGCATTGTCCAGAGTTCATTCCATTGGGCCAAACCGTTAATGCACAATTCTATCTTGGTGTTTTGAAGCGTTTGGTGCATCGTATTCGTCCAGAATATCGATCAGAAGGAACTTGGCGTTTGTTGCACAATAATTCGCCATCTTATCGATCGACACTTGTAACCGATTTACTGACTAAAAATCGCATTTTAACTGCCAACCACTCCCCGTATTCGCCTGATTTGGCATTGAGCGACTTTTACCTTTTCGGAAATATGCATTTGCCGTTGAAAGGAAAGCGTTTTATGGATGTAGACGCCATCTAAAAGGACACCCGGCTGACGATTTAAAATCGACCGTGCAAATCGGCTGTGTCGATCGGAACAGGACTATTTTGAATAAAATAAATCGGTTTTGTCTAACAAATTTTTTATTGTTCCTGTTTTTAAAAAGTCCTGTTTACTTTGAAACGCACCTGGTACGTGAAATAACTGCTTAAATTATCTGCAAAAAAATATCTAGGTATATATCATTGTCTCATTGTCTACATTATAATCCCTATAAAACTGTAGCGGAATATCACATAGGTATACGTATATCTAATACACTCCTCTTTTGTAAAACAATACATCTAGAAATAAATATTTTAAAAATACGTTTCATTTTCATCCAATCACACAGTTACCATTGCGGAACGATTTAAAGTAATTGATCAATTCATTTATGTTTCATCAGATAAATACAAATATGTTGAAAATACAGTTTGATAGCTGCTTTGTACCAATCTCTTCGCTGTCCGCATCAAAATAAGATATATTTCACTTCAAGGAGTATATGTTCTACTTATATACAGGACAATATTAATAATTTGGTTTACAGAATAAAAGTTATGCAACTGCTCAACTATGATTGAATAGTGAGAATGCCCTTTTAGATTCATGTAATCAACTTCAAATTACTCCTATGGGTAGCTACGTACCAATACCAACACCTAGTTTTCACTTCATAACAATTTTGGAGCAGGTTTTGACAACTGCCGTCACGCTAAGTTTAATATCATCACCAGTTTCTTTTGGTTTCGACAACAGAAAAAAAGTTCAATGAACGAAAAGGGTATTTCGAGTGGTACATAGCTATGAAGCAAAATCATGATTTGTAATAAATTAAATCATTTTCGTCAAACATTGTAAAACTTCCTTCTATACTTCCAAATTAATTATTTGAACTTTTAGGTTCACGATTTGGATACACTGAAAGAAGTATGTGTAACAGCTTGAAAGTTTTGTCATGATTCATCACAATAGCAGTTCTGAAGATTATTAGACAAAAGCTGCTTCACCAATTTTTTATGTACAATGCGCGGATTGTACTTATATTGATACTTACATAACCTCTAAAGAGAGGGTTTAAACTTTATTGTCATATCTCGTATTTGATACTATAAATAAGCATAAATATATTTTGACGAAAAAAAATTTTTTTTTTCACGTACTTTAAAAAGAAATTTTGAATCTAACTGGTCATTTAGTAAGGCCAAGAAGAAATAATATGTCCATAATAACAACCCTGTGTAACAGTCATAAGTATTGCCTATTCACAATTTTTGCTAATTCAGAAAAGGGGGTAATGTAACATATGTTTGATTCCCGTTTCCATTATCAGGCTTAGCTTCTTTAATTCTCCCGTCATCGTGAAACGCTTGTTCGTACTTTGGAGAAGCGTTGCCATACCTCTCGGGTGACTGACTCAGTGCATTGTGATCTACGTATTCGATTTTCACTCCTATGGAATTTTCGTCTGCAGTCGGCGAGTGGGTTTGCAACATGGAATATTCCCTTCCTAGGGGAGGACTTTGGTTACCTGCAGGAGCCGTATACTCATGCGTGCGCATGGGTGCTCCGAACAGTTGATTTTCATGAGAGTTCAACATGTACGAGTAACTGTTTTGCGTTGATCCAAAACTTGAATAAGAAGCTGGGGATCCAAAACTGGAATAGGAACCAGATGTGCTGTTAAGTAGGTTTAAATGGGGGCCTAAGTCGTAGGAGGATTGGTAACTCCAAGATTCCACTGGCGTTGATGTGTTAATTGTATTGGGTTGGGTGAAAGGTATTGGGTTGTTAAAATTCGTTGTGATGCTGGAACTGGGCGAATTTGAGCTGATGTATCCGGTTTTACGTGGAGGTTCACGTTTTCTCCATTTCGCCCGTCTATTCTGGAACCACACTTGTACTCTGGACTCGCTCAGGTTTAACTTTAATGCCAACTCTTCTCGTGCGAACACATCCGGGTATGGAGCTCGTTCAAATGCCCGTTCCAACTCCTCCAGTTGGAAGGCAGTAAATGTCGTTCTGTAAAAGAAATAAAATAAATGCATTATATTTACAACGGACTAGTATTTTATATTCATAATACACTAATATATTATAAGTTATATAGGTAGCACTAGTTTATATAAACCATTGTTGAGAAATTTATTGTTTAATTTACATTAGCATTATCAGAAACACCATTATTGTCCTTTGTTCTTGGCACTGTCAGTTGTTTGGCTCATAGGGTAAATGTGATATTTGACCCCAGACTGTACGATACAGTTGGCTCAGTGATTCAGAGAATTTTTTCTGACAGGAATATAGCGTTCTTAAAAATCAAATTATTTTGAGCGAATTTTGAAATATAAACAATTTTTTAAACTGGTTTCTGAAATACCTGGACTTGATTCAATTTTTTTTAAGTTATTGTAATTTTTTAAAAGTTAATTTTCATTCAAGATGCTTGGAATTATTTTCGTATTCGTTGGTCAAAACGCTAATAAAAAATATTTTATCAAGCTTCCTGTTTGATTGAAAATTATTTACTTTATTATTTTGTTTGTTCTTCATTTTTTAAAGTTAAGTATGGCTTTTTTATTTTTGACAACATTGAGTTCTGGTGTTGTGAAGTGTTGTAAAGTTACGATATATTTTCGATTATTACAGTTATTATCGACATTTCCTTGATAACCTAGAAAATGGATTTTCATTAAAAAACAAGTAGGTACCATTTAACTGTAACTCAACTCAATGCTCAAAAATTTCAAGAATATCAATATGGTCCAAAACTTTTTTTTTTCTTTACACAGGCTGTAAAGCGATGTTACAAAAAACTTTCAGAGCTCTGGTTAAAACAAACTATAAAACAAAAAATTAAATAATTTTCCCAAAACGATTCTTCAAAGATTGGATGTAAAATACAAACTATGACTTGGTCAAGAATTGTTTTGGTTTGTTACGACTTGCAGGTAGTAGCGTTGAGTAAGAAATTTCCCACTCAACGGTAGTAGGCACACTGTTATAAAGAAAATGACGGTAGAATACTTCACAATAATTTTTACAGAACTAAAGTATTCTCTTGGTTCTCAATATATTGGTTCTGGACAGTTTTAGATAGAATACTCTTATTCCTATAAGTATAATGATCGGAATTGCATCATGTTGCCAGTGAACTAACGGAGTGGCATTGTTTTTGTAAGACTTCGCGACATGTTATTATATTTCTTTTATATAAATGCGGACGAAGCGCTGGATATTTTTTTAAATAATTATTTTTGCTGTTTTATAGAATCTCCAAAATAAGAAATTATGTGAATAAAAATACTTATTAATGTAATAGATTACCTTTTCAAATAATTTCAACTCTTCAGTTCAGTTCAGTTCAAGAAAAGTATTTGTTACTATTTTTTTAAAGCACTGTAATCAGTCTGTTGATCTTTGTGTCATGACCTCTAACATTGACCTACTTTAGGTGGACTATACTGCGGTTACTATACATATTGAAACCGCGGGTCAAGTGTTCTTGCGTATTTCAATCTATTTGGAATCCCTTGAATCCTCTTTGTTGTTTCAATTTTACTCAATGGCGAATCCTCAATGTACCTATTCCAATGTACAATGTATCTTTTTTCCGCCTACCGTAGCATTTAATGGTTAATATCGCCACTTCGGCAAGTAATGTAGGTGATTAACGTTCCATACTATGATCAGAGAACACTATACCAACGAGAAGCGACAGCATGGCTTTCTGCGTTAACAGTTTTCGTTTTCGCATGCGCGAACTGGGTTGTGTTGCTGTCAGCTGCCAGTGGCTGTCAGAGCCGCCAAATATAAGTAGAAGAAACCGGTAATTAGTAAATAGTTTTTTTGGCGGTGGACAGTTGTGTTGTATAACATTAATTGATAGTGGATTTATTTGTATTGAATTTCGTTTTCATTTAGAATCAACTTGAAATCAGTAAAATGTCTGGTTATTATTGTGCTTTCCGCGGTTGTTCATCCAAAACTGGTGAAGGATTAACCCTTTATAGATTCCCTAAGGATTACGAAAGGTGAATGTAGCACAAAATTATTCTAATAAAATGTGTTTTAAGATAGATATGCATTTTTAACGGTACCTAGTTTATGCGAATTTAACCAATTTATATTTTATTGCATTGATGCCCCTCTTTAGGGCTACCCTGTTTCACAATAAAACATGTAAAACTATGTCTCAAATTTAAATAAAAATGAATTATGTTTTTAACTTATACAAAATCTGTAGGTATAACTTTTAGCAGTATATTAGTCTGTAAAAAAGTTTAAAAAAGGGTTAAATCATCAGGTAAGTATCATTATTATTATCGTATTAAGGAAATATAAAACAAGTAATTAAGGAAATAATATAGTATATGATATAAAAGGCTACTTTTGTGTCTATGACATTTTAAATTACGCCAAAAGAATAAATCTATATACCACTGAATTATCTACAATTTACTGTTTAATGGACTTTCTGTTTCCTTTAGTCTCTAATATTTCAATACATTTATCACTAATTCTGGACACTGTACCTAGGTATATGACACAATGCTATGAAAACCGTTGCGTTATAATTTGTCTACATTTTATACAGTTCAGTGTATATATATTCAAAAATATAACTTCTCTCAGTGTAAACGATTGTGTTTCCTTCAAATTGGTCGACTCTAGCGTGACCATAAAACATCAAAGGAGCCGCCGATTTTGTCGCTTCTCGTTGTTATAGTGTTCCCTGTTATGATCGTCACACAAATTAGCTTCTGATAAAGTCAGAAAAGCAGGAATTGTAACAAATAGTCTTGTTCTTGAATCAGTTCTAACAAACTGCTCTGTACACTTTTCATTTACGACTGTAAAACTAAGTGTAATGTAAATCTTCGAATTATAGTGATATAAATACACAAATATGTACCTTTATCTTTACATTATGAGTTTTCAGATATATTGCCTCGTTTCCTCGACAGGAGCTAGCTGTACCATATTTTATTCAATGTATAAAGTATTCGAAATTAGTGCCTACCTATTTATTAAAAAAATGTAACTATAATCTTCATCATTAAACATTTTCCGCTAGGAGCTTCGAGTAACAATTGCTTGACTTGTTCTTGTTCAAGAGCATTAGTCATTTTCGGTTTGGTAACTGAGTTACCAAAATAATAATGAGTTTACCATATTTTGATATACATACGGTTCTGAACACTTTAAACAACTACAATGAGGACTCAGAAAATCTTTTTTTAGCATTGAAGGAATAAGCCAGTAGGACACCTTACGTAACCGTTGTGAGCCTTTTTTCCCAGAGTTATCAAATTCCTTTTCTTTTAGACATTACCGCGATTAACGGTCACATTGCTTCTTCTACTCCTCCAAAATTTATGGTGGTACGTACTATTCGTCCATTTCTCAAGAAAAATAATTATTTATTAGCAAATTTATTATTTCACCATAATCAGCCAAATTAGAACGACTAATGGAACTTACGGTTAGCAGAAGATAGTCTCACCAAGCCCCTCTCAAAAATGAAACCGATAAAGAATATACATATAAACACATAAATAAACAATTTACTATCCATGACCACCCGATACTATTTCACATGTGTAAATTTTGATTATGATACAATTTTTTCACTATATAGTTAATCCTTTTTGTTACATTTTCATCAGTTATGGATAAAGTTTTTTATTTTGTGTCTTTTCAGCATAAAAGATACCCAATGTCGAAAATAATAAGAATAGTAACAATAATAATAACAATAAAAATAAAATAATGGAAGAATAAACTACCTCCTATGATTAGAAGATAACTACGTCTAACTTAAAAAACGAGACGGAAAAACTATTTACTGTAGGGGGCATTATAATTTTTCAGAAATGGTTACTTGGTTACTATCATCAATCTCGCAGTAAAACAATGCCTAAAGAATCCTAATGGAGCCTGAAGAACAAAGACATTTAAAATATTAGCATTTTAGTTTTATGCATAATACGACTTCGGAAAAATAGTTATTTACTACAGCGATTTTTAGAAAAACCACAAGGTGTGAAAATATGTAAAATTTATTTATCTGTGACATATTTCATTAATGTACCTATGTGTGCCTATGTATTAATTAACTAAATTAGACAAAACAATAAATTATTCTAACCTGTGTTGTGCTCTAACCGCATAGATTTGTTACACATGTAACACATGACCTTATATTTTATCCCCTTAATATCCATAAATAAATATTTCGAAAATTTGTCGTGTTTATAGTTGTCAGCCTGTCCGAGAAATAGACTGAGGAAATAAAATTGAAAGCTAGCAATTGAAATTAATTATAATTATTATTAACGAAAAACCTTAGAAGATCTAAGACAGCGAATAGTCCAAGCGTGTCGAGAATTAACTCCAATTCAGTGTCGATCGGCCACTACCTCCATAATTAGAAGATGTGCTTGTTTACAATCCGGAGGCGCCCATTTTGAACAAAATATTTTTTAAATGTCTAGGTATAATATTAATTGGTAATTTTTTGGTTGTTTCAATTTACAAATAAATTTTCATGTATTGTTTGCCATCTTATTTTATTTAAAATTACACAACACAAGTAAATGAAGTGACTACAAACCGCCTGAAAAAATTTAGGAGTATTACAAGTTATTACGTCGTCGCATTACGACATAGTCACATGTCACATTAGATGTTAGGTACTTAAATATTTCTATTGTTTCCATCATAATTTTTTTTTTCTAAAAAAGACACCCTATATCTCAAAAACGAAGCATCTCCTAAATAATTTTAATACTATTGGTTAAACCCAAGGGAAGGGGAGACATTTGACTCACACATACTCGAGACTAAGACTAAGACTAATTTTAATAGGTACTATATTTTTTTAGGTTTTATGAGGAACGTTTTCTTAAAGTTTATCGACAGAATCCAGAAGCACCCTTCCGAAAAATCAATTTTGCCATGAAACTATAAGAGTTAGGAAAAAAAGTGAATGTACACTTTAACAAACTGTTCTATCTAAAAACAGCATCATTTTTTATTTTCAGTAGGGCCGTATTAATTTTTATTATAATTTAATGAGTCTGAGTCCCCATAACTCCGCCACTGGTTACTTGCGGGACTTCTACTTCTATAAAAATGGTATCTTATAAGAAGATGTGCCATGCCAAATTTGGCTTAAATAGCCTTCTTCATTTAGAAGTTCATTAAAAAATTCGAATTCTTTTAAAAATCTTTAACGCCCTATATTTCGAAAATGAAGCGTCTCTGGAAAAAAATTTATACTTGATTTTTCTCTTATTTTTTTTATGAGGAATATCTCCTTAAAGTTTGTCGACTTAATCCTGAAACACCCTGTATAATGTAAATGTAATTTCCGATGCAGAAACTTTAGGGACCGATAGAGATTCAAAAAATAATATGAGTTTGATATATAAACTATATTCGAAAAATGCTTCGTTAAGGAAATACAAGGTGTTCAAGAACGGTTTAAAAAAATCAAATTGTTGTCAAACGGCTGAAGATATTTCAAAATTTTGTAGACGTTAACTACACCATCGAGGGAGCACGTTTTGCAATGAAAAACATTATTTATAATTTTGCCAGTTGCGTCCGTACTAGCACGTTACTGGATATTTGTAAAGAAAAAATTGGTACGCCACTGCTTTTACATAAAATAAAAATCAGTTTTGGATTCTTCATTCAATTTGGAAGAAAATAGCTCTCTTTCGATTTTTCTGTACGACTCAGCGTTTTCAGAGTGATCTCTGAAAAACAATTGAGCAAGTACGACAAAATAATAAATTTATCTGTCAAATTAATTAGTATCTGTGTTACATTTGGTTAGCTCTCTAGTAATCTGATTTTAATTATTGTTTTGTTATAGTTATTATTAGTGTTATCCCGAGAAAAGCTTTTTAGTAACGAAGAATACGCAGATATTCATTTTTGTTAAAGACTTTGTGATGGAAATGCGGAAGCGGCAATTCGTCAATAGTACAATTAACTAAGCCTTTAAATCGAAATTTTGCCAACTTGGCTGAATTTTTGATATGAGTTAGTTTAAGGTATATTATAACAATAAGTGAGAGTAATTTTTTGTTCAACCCCCGGCCAAGGGTGGAAAAAGATAAAACAAAGGGCTTTTTCAAGATAACTCAAAAAGGGTAAG
>NW_019416277.1:1228643-1301310 GCF_000390285.2 Anoplophora glabripennis
TTTGAACTGCCTATTCCTGATTTAAACCATCTGCAGGCTCGACTTATAGACAAGATTCGTGAAATTAACAATACCCCGAGCATCTTAGAAAATGTCTTTAATTCTTTGAGGAACAGGTGTGAAAAGTGCTTGGAACAAGGAGGGGGACACTTTCAGCAGCTGCTTTAATTTATTGTTATAACAAGGAGGGGGACACTTTCCGCAGCTCCTTTAATTGTTTGTTATTGTTATCACGATTATTCTTTAAAATAAAGTTATATAGTCATTAACGTTATTGAAACTGATAGCTGCTATACAGCTCGTTGAGAAATGAGGTTAAGTTGGTCGCTATAAGCTACTCCCTACGTCCAATGTGTCAGAAACAACTTCGACCACGTTTTTATTTGAACGCTCGTTATAAGAATTTCAGATGCTGCGTGTTAATAATGAACCGTCGCAATAACAATCGGAATCGTATTTTTCGTAGGATTTACACTATGGGGATGCTGAAAAGTGAATGAGGTTTTGCCAGTGGCTTTTAAACTCGACGGAAGAAAATCCTGACTTTTTGCACAAAATTCTGTGGACGGATGAATCCTCATTTCAACTTTATTTCAAACAGATTTAATTTTGTAATTATTTTGGCCGTTATGCAGATGTCCAGTCCATGAATTTATTTAAAAATATACAAATTTTTTCAAACCTTTGAGTAATATTAAATTTATCTATATGGTTTGCTGATGACGGTGCTCTAAATTGTCGTTGGATTTACTAATTGTGCATTTTACGAGAAAAGCCCAAATACAACAATATTTTTGGTTGGATTTTGTTCTATTCAAATATGAGAAAGATTTTTCCTCAGGAATAAATAAACAAAGCTAGTTATAACACTAAAACAAGATCATCGTAAAGATTACTAACTGATAACGCAGACAAAAGAAATAATTTTTGCAGATGGGTTTTAAACAAATATGAGTATGTGGCCTAAATTAGCGCATTATGGTCGACAAATGAGTAATTTATATCCTAAGCGGCTGCTACTATAAAACACCAAGAAACACTGTTCGTTCAATTAACGTAACAGTACCTGAATGTAACATTATTTCTATAAAAAACTGCCAGTGGCGCATTTGTTCTTGGGACAACGGAGCGGCACCTGATTAATGCTACGAGGTTAATATTACATTCAATAAAAGGTCTAATTAAATGAATACGCTGTAGTAGTCATTCAAGTCGTTCAACGCAATATGAAGATGTGACAGGAAATATAATTTTTTTGGAAACTTGAACATACTGTATCTCGAATACATCATGCCCCAGGAAAAAGTTTATAGAGAAAACTTTACTTATTTTTTGGCAATGAATCTAGTCCTGCAGTTTTTGTATTTAAAGTGAAATCACCCTGTATATTTGTATAGTCCGGAAGCAAATGCACCATGCCTTAAGGGTAGCTTCCTTGAGTAAATGTAAACCGATTTAGATCAAGTTATTGTACGTCAGTACAATTTTGCTTCCTAAAAAAGTTATTGGCCTTCAAAAACAATTTTTTATTTTATATAAATTCCGTCACCTTTAAAACATTCAATGGTCTGGAGGAGTTTTTGGGTAGACAAATATGAGCTCAAGCATAGAGCGGCTAGAGATTACATTAAATATTTACTTATTTTTGCCATATTTTTTTTATCTCTAGGAATTATGAGAATGTGGAGATATTTTATGTAATATCATTTTATTTACTATAAAAAAAAGTATATTGCTGCTTTTCGAAAAAATGTACTGTTCCAAGGAAAAGAATATTTTAAGCCTTTACTAGTTATCAGTCAGGGACAGTCAAGTATTTGGGAGTATTTTATTTATTTTTTTTTTGCTAAACTTGCAGGTAAATTAAATATTTTTACCGATTTACAATTAGACCAACCTATCTCTGTTTACTAAGATATAGAATTATGATTGTAGCAAACCAAAATTAGACTAGAATACTCCCAAACATTCGGCTGTCAGTAAGTGATGACTTTTGTAATCAATTTTTCTCTGATACGGTACATTTTAGCAATATGCAAGAAGCATAGCAAGTTAATAAAGTGGCGTGTCAGGACATCTACATTTTTTGCGACAAACAGACTGTTTTAGGTATTTTTAGTAGGTATAAGCTCATATTCATATTTGACTATTTGACGAACTCAAACAAATTTAAAAAAATCAGTTTAAAAGTGACGGTTATTTTAAAAATATATATATAAAAAAATTTGCTAGAAGGTTCCTAACTTTTTATTGACGAGAATTTGCTAGATTTAAATCGATTTATTTTCACCCTTGTAGTATGGCTCATATGATAGTTTTTTCTAATAATTTTTCTAATAAGTATATCAAATAATAAGAATGCCTAAAAACTGAGAAGATAAATTTACTCTTAATGGGTATAATCTCTGTAAAAATTGAAAAATTCGGATTAAAATAAAAACGTTGAAGATTACGCAAGAGTATACTCTGTAAACTAGTATACAGATACCTTAAGCCCAAGATGAAAATGTGAATAAAATTCGATAAATGAATTTCAAAGATATGTCTAGAGTCCTCATAAATGTTTACAAGACACGTGACCTCTGAATTTAGGCAACGAACATTACAGGGCTGGTACTGGTAACGAAAAATCCCTAAATCTTGGCGTTACTAATATTAATGATTCGTTTACATTGAACAATGACAATCAGTTATGTCTATGCTCGAAATAATGCGATCACTGATTGGTTGAATGGAATCTCGTGAAATATTGCACCAATAACTAGCGAGTGAAATAAAATATTGTGTTTTAATGTAATGTTGATCTTATTTTTTTAATAATTTTTAATTTCACCGAAATTTTTAATTGGCAACATGAAATTACTGTTTCAAACAAAATTATTGGTTACGTGACTTGTAATCAATTATGAAGGCTCTGTATACATATATCTTGTTTCGAAAAAAGTGTAAATTAGAAGGAATTTTTTTTTGATATCCTTTGATATCCCACCATTTCACATTTCGTTAAAAAAAAACAATAGTAGGGTTAATGTTGTCCCATATTTTACATAAAATAGAATACTAAGTAGGTATCTACTTCAATTTATTTAAAATTATTCAATAGTCTGCCATAATGCACCAAGCGGGTCATGATATATAATAGGCTGTTATAAAATTTTAAAAGACATTTGCTTTGGTGAGGGTGTCGAGGCAGAAGCAGAAATTTTGATACACCATATGCTTGATAAGCGTGACACACACCATACGTTAAATTTTATAGAGAATCGAAACTAATGTAACGAAATTTGAAAAAATACAAGTATATATTTTAGTAATCAAGTATAAATTTTCTTGGTAATACCGCGAATCAATTAGGATATTGACATATGAACAACAATAAACCACCAGGTCTTGAACAAAAAACTGGCAGTCAAATGGAGAAAATACTATTTTAAAATAAGAATTATTGCTCAAGAATACTTAACTATTTTCTAAAAAGTTTATAAATTTATAAGGTAATGTCAATGAAATTTTGTGCTCAATATATTAAATACCTTAATTTGTCATCAAAATTCAAATCAATCAAATTTTTATTTTAAAAGTACGCATTTTTTTTATTTAACAGTCAACCCGTGCCTAAGGCCCATATAATTTCTAGAAATAATTAACATCGATTTTTTCAAATTTATTTCAAGAAAATGAAAACCGTTTGACGTTTTATAATTAAATATGGTAGGTACAGGTGCATTCGCAGGTGTTCTGACTGGCATACTTAAATTTTCAATAAACCAATTGTTAATATGGTTTGTGAAGTTTTGTTTTGAAAATAAAGAAGTATAAAAACAAAAAAGAAAAAAATAACTACTTATTTTCTAAGGAAAAGTGTAATCAAGTGGTTAGTTACGATTGGGATTAAGATAACAGTGCGATTTTTGAAGATTTGAAGTGTGATTTTGCTATCTAAATGAAAAATTAGAGTTGTAAAATAAAATAGATAAGATCTAACTGCTATACTCTGTTAGTATGTTACGATATCACAATGAACTGTGCAGACCTGGTAGAGATATTTTAAGTAGAGAAATATTATAATTCTTTGTCTGGGTATACTCGTATAAGAGAGCAAATATGTCGAAATTTGAAGACCTCAGAACTCAGCTCTTAATGCTATACTTAACAAATTTTTTAGGTATCACAATTTAATGAAAAGATTATAAGGTGGTTCTATAGAAAATCGTCAGTAATGAACTAACCTGGTTTTCTTTTTCTTGACTCCATTATTATCATTTTTCTTTTTCTCGTTCTTCTTAGTAGTCGTGGTGGGGGCGTTACCAATTTCCGTCGAACTTAAATTCTGCGACTGAAGCAGTACGACATCTTCGTTTTTCCTCTTCACACCATTAGAATTGTTGTTGACATTCTCCATTCCTTGTTGGAACATGCTCAGATCCTGATGGTGCATGGGACTCATAGGTGAATTATCCAGTTTCTGAGGGGATCCCTTATATTCCAAGGGAGATCCCATATTCCCGAACATGTCATGTTGGTGTTGCAGCCCTAACATCACTTGGATAGAGTGCACGTTCAGATTTTCTTGATTTTTATTCAATAAAGTCGATGCCAGGGACGGCAGCGGTTGATTGTTATAATCGTTAAAACTTTGATCGTCGAATGGAGCACCTTCCATTTTAATTAACACAAACAATCAGTGTAATCTATTTCAATTTACCAATTTGCCCAACTAACTTTTTTAATCAAACAATTGAGACGAGCTGTTTCAGTTAAACTGACTTCTGACATTATTATTTTAGTCAATTTATATTTAACGAGCTGAATTAAGGACTCGGTTTCCAACCAATACCAGTCGGATGTCCTGGACCTACGTCCACCGCTATTGGTTCTATTTATAGAGGCAGTCCCGTACGACCAATAGAGTCGAGGGATGCTGGATAGTGCCTCCAGTGTTGTGTGAAACAGACGTAAATTTGAGAGCCCAACAGGTCCTATTGTGGTGTTACACACTGAAAGATCGATATTATGATGGTGGTCACGTGGATGCGAATATGTGGGTTTGTGTTAATTGCCCTTTTTCTTGTGGGAAAGCAAACTGAATCGATTTTGAAAACGATAGCGTAAAGAAATCGTATTGTCCGTTATTTGTTGAAGTGGTAGCCCTCACATAATTTTTCCCTTTACGAATTATATTTCCGTTAAACATAGATAATCAAAATAAGGTCTTAGTGCAATATTATTTAAATGTTTTGCATAAGTGTATAAAGATCGCTCAAAATGTCGTACGAAGTTAAACAATTAACTAAGAAAATATTCATGTCTAACAATCCAGACCACAGAAGATTTTGCTAAAGCAACATTATTATACTATTATCATTATTGTATTTAAGAAAATATAGGTATGCAATAATTTTATTTTTTTAAAGACGATGTTCTATAAACCCCAGAGGTAAAAGCGTGTACCTATTTGTTAAAGTAAACTGTAATTTTGATCTAAGTGCATGAAAGAAACCACATGTACTGAGTATAAATCGATTCATAGAGAATTTATCTAGTACACCGATTGACTTCTTATCTTCCCTATATATAAAAAAGTTATTTAGAGAAAACATTTGCTTTAGTAATTTCTTAATAGCCATTGAAAGCAAAAATGCCGTTGTCTGCTAGAAAATTAATCTTTCTGATAAATTTTTATATAAAATTCAGTGATTTTTCTACTTTCCAGGCATTCATGAAATAAATTTGTATTTAAAATGTAATTTTGAACGAAAATATAAGGTGCCTCATTTAAATTTCAAAAATTGCGACCACCGGAAGTGAAAAATTGTTTGGTTATGAAACTATCTAGTTCATTTGTTGCCTATTTTACTCATATCAACTATGGTGTCGTTAGCACTAATCAAAAACGGGTTATTACTATAACATATGACCTTATTGCTTGGGACACCTGGTATACAACATTAACCTTCATTATTATGGGCTATTATGTCAAATAAATGTTTGTTGATTTAAAAAATAAGACCAGTAAACAAAGGTACTTGTATAATAAAACCACTCACAAATTTTTAAAAATATAGCACTTTCAATATACATATACCTGAAAAGTGATATTTGTTTCCATACAAAAAGTTTCGGATCAACGTCTTTATCCAGCCTCAGGCTAGCCTTACCATGGAGCAAGAGTATTAGCGTCATTGCAAACACTGATTGATGTTCAATATTAATTTAAATAATGACGTAATTTTTCTAACACTGACGGAATAATGCACACTTGAGGACCTTTTAGATTGGGAACTTAACGATATTCCATTGTCGTCAATTGTTAAATTAATATTTTTGTATGAGCCGATCACGTTGCACCACTTAAATAGAAATCCTATATCCAGCGAATTCAGCAATAATAATAACTGTATTATACCACCGCAGTACTACCGCACAGAGAGCTACGTTACACCCCTTGCGAACGTATATACATAACTGAAGGAATTAAAGAATTAAGAGTTATAATATGTCAATTAAACCATTCATAAACAATAACTTGATGAAGTTAACGAATCTAAACCGTTAAGCGCACGCATTTGCCTCAATAACCCATAAGTGAATTTATCAATTTACCCAATTTTTCCCTATTAGCGACAATGACTATTAGTGCAGCTATTAGTATATTAGTTTAACAGACCAGATTCTTTAATGCAATTCAACTCAATATTGTCCAATTGTTGCTATTAAAACATTTTACACAGTTAATGTACACCAGTCAAATAAAGTCCTCTAGTGAAGAGGGTTGTGCACCTACTATTGTTTTTCTTTGAGATTGGAAAAATGAAACACCATAATTTGCGTTTTAATTCCAGTTTTTTAGTGGAAAAGATGTGGGAAACGTATTGTACATGTGGCTGTGATAGTGGCGAATGAGTGAATATTTGGCGTCTTGGTGCTTGCAAAAAAATGAACAGTGATTGTGGTGACGTACGTATATCTATTAACTACTGTTCTGTTTGCAGTTTTGTTTGAATAATAAAGCAGTATTCTAGGCCAGCCTTCTATTAAAATAACCTTGAAGACAATGATTTAACAATTATTCGCCTGTGAGTTGTAGAATCTCTGGAATTTATTGTCTGCAGCAGATCAAAGGGAATAGAATGAACAGCTCTTAATTAATAGGTAGGTATATATTTTTTAAAATTAGAAAATAATTTCTCAAGTGATCGTGATGAAACAGAATAGAGATAGTTTTAGAATATTTCAATGTATCAATTTTCTTTTTCTTTTTGGGTCTTTGATTTGACTATACTATGAACCTAAAAAACAATTATAAAAATCTCTTGTACAACAAGGTCCAGCAAAATTCTCGTTCTAAGGAACTTATTCATTGCCTACAATGAAATTGCACAAAAATATGGATATAAATAGCATCATATAAACCTAGCATTAGCACTATGTACGGTGATAGTCAGGCAACATTCTGTCTCATCACATTACTTTAATATTTGATATTGACCGAAGTTGTAAGAAACTTTCTTTCGATTTCAAAATAGTACTACATTTATTACATGTTGAATTTTAGAGATGTAAACCAAACATATGATTTTTTTCCATATTTGTATACAGTATGTCCGGGGTAGGGTGAATAAGAGGAATAACTTTTTTACTTTACATTTTACGGAAAAAATGCACACTTGATAAAAAATTTTGCTTGAATTTAAAATGAGGTTGCCATGGTGAACCTTAACATTTCATGTGCGAGGTGTCCAGAAAATATTTTTTATATTTCTGAAAAGTGTCACTAGGAAAAGTTGTTCCAAATTAAAAGATACGACATAATTCTAATTTGTGGAGAACTTAATCTACTTTAATTATTTACAAAAATTTACGCCTGCAGTTAAAAAAACTTTTTTATTTCAAATAAAAAGTTGTGAATAAAATGACATTTTATTCTTCATTTGTGTCACTACACTTCGTTAAAAACCGACAACAATAATTAATTATCGGATAAATGCTAACTTTACAGCAAAAATATATCTAATACAGTGCTACGGTAAGGGTGATAATAGTTATCGCCAAGTAATTCAAGATTCCAATGAAAAATATTCAGATGTGCATGTGGCACAGTCGTCTTTACATAAAGCAGTTCAAAAATTTTTGAGAATCGGGCCACTGGCGGAAACACCAAAGCAAAAGAAAAACTATGATGATGAGGATGCCGCTACTGTGCTAGTTCTACAGTCAGTGAATGAATATCCAACCATGTTAGGAAGGAAGTATGTCACCACTTTCCCCTCGAGAGAACAGTGGAAGCAGGTTGGTGATATGTTCCCCCCGGGATCCCTAGTATGCTATACTGATGGATCTCAGGTAGAAGACGAGTTTTCAGGAGCAGAAATTTATCTGGAAAGCAGCGGCATTCAGGAAAGCTTTTCACTGGATATGTATGCTACAGTGTTCCAGGCCGAGGTTTTTGCTATTTTGATTGTAGCAAGCAAGGAGGAGGTAAGGAATTGTGTAGAGGAGAAGATTTTTATCTGCTCCGACAGTCGGTTAGCTCCCCGAGGACTAGGTCTGCCCTTGGCCAGGAATGTGGAGACGCTCTAGAGCAGGGGTCGCAAGTAATTTAAGGTGGGGTCCGGATATTTTTGAATTTTTTTAACGAGGTCCAGAAAAAAATTCATATTTCTTACTAATTTTTTATTTTCATTTGCACTCAAATTTAATCTTAATGGGCCTATCAAACTTTAGGTCAGCATTGGAGGAGAAATAGAGGATGTAGGCAGACCCATAGTTTTATACATGAATCTAACAAACCCAAGACGAGATGGCTACTGAGCCTTAGTCGAAGAGCCCTAAACCAAGTGGTGGGGGTTCTGACAGGTCACTGCAGACTTAGGAGGCATTTAAGTTTAATAGGAATTGAGGAGGACCCTCTATGCCCGAAATATGGAGAAGGGGAGGACACCCCTGTCCACCTTCTGGGACATTGTGCAGCCTTTGGGAGAATAAGAAATAAAGTCTTTGGTGCTGCAAAGGGTTGAGGTGAGAGACCTTCCATGGACCAAAATCCTAGCGTTCATTAGGGCGTCGGGTAGGTTCGAGAAGGGTCAGAGGCAGAGAGTGGATAGGTGATGGGACGGAAGGATAGGCAAAAAGGGCCCACGTGTGGCCTAATTGCCAGGCTGAGGCCGCCTCTTTTCACTGCTACTACTACATATCCAACCATGTCACTGAGGAGACGCTCAGAATACTGAAAAAGACCCACATACAGAAAATTTTGAAACAAAATAAAATTCTGGGATACAAACCAATTCACAACCACACTTTAGAGGAAGGGGATGAAGCGAAACGTCTCGATTGTTGTCTGTGGATCGGAGGTATGGAACTGAATTTCCATCAACAGATTACGTTTTCTTACGAATCCACTTTTTCTACAAATGGCATTGTTGCTTCACAACGTTTGCGATAGTGGAGTACAGAGAATCCTCATTTTAGGATACCATCTAAAAAACACACAGAAATGAGACAACCCCCCAATTCCAAAGCCAAAGGCTGTGCGGAAGGGGGCTACACTTGAAAAAATGCGGATAAACACCCATTATCCATCGACATTGCCAGTGCCGACGCCAGGGATCGAACTCGGACCAGAATAGGAAGCCTGGCCGAGAAATGCTTGCCACTGCACTCTCGACCGATTACACTACAGTGGCTTAGGCGGCAATATTTCGAAAAAGTAAATGTTTGGTGTGCTGTATCCTTTTATGGAATAATAGGACGGTGGTTCTCTTTGAAGATACACATGCAATGGAAACAGGTACCTGAATATGCCCCAAACGTTTTTTAATAACGAATTGGACAGTTTATCTCTGGCCTACCGAAATTGCTTTTATTTTCAGCATGACGGTTGTCCGGCGCATTCTGCTGTAACTGTTAGGATCTGATCTGGTTACAGAACACATTTCTCAATCGCTGGATTGGCCGGCATGCTCCATATCAATGGCCCCCGCGATGTCCAGACTTAACAATGATGGAGTTTTACTTATGGGGCCGACTCAAACAAATGCTGTGTGCGTATTGTTTTATTTAAAAACTCAAGTAACTTTTTTGCACGACTTTTGCAAAATATCACTTTTCAGAAATATTAAAAACAAAGGTAGTTTACTCTCGTGACATTTTCAAATTTTTTTATTTTCTGGAAACCCTATTCATGAAATGTTAAATTTTATCATGGCAACCTCATTTTAAATTCAAGCAAAACTTTTTATCAAGTGTGCCTTTTTTACGTAAAATGTGAAATAAACAAGTTTTTCCTCTTATTCGATCTAACCGCGGACATACTGCATACCTACGTATCTGTATAGAAGAGTTTTTCAAAGTTACAGTCATATGATATTTGACAGGTATCTTTAATAGAGCAAGAGCCCGTGATCGCCTTCATCATAATATAAAAGCTGAGTTTCTATGGGCATGCCCCCAACAGAGGAAGGAACGATCGGCGATTATGAAGTTTGGATCATCGTGGCTTTGGCAGATACCAGGTGGCAAAGGTGTATAAAATTGATAACCAAAATCGTCAAAGTATAAAGCGTAATTTTTTTATATTTTCGTCAGGATAATATTAGAAATCACGTCCTTCATTGCCATACACTTAGTATCGTGGCAACCCCCCGCCAGACACCCTTAAACTTTAATAAATTGTAATTCTACTTACGTTATAGTATAAAAGCTGAATTTTATATATGTTACTTGGGTAACTATTAAAAGATGTTTCCTTAGTAGCCGGACAGTTTCGACAGTTCTAACATCTTGCCAGACACAGTTGAAGTTCAGCCGTAGGTGCAAACGCTGAGGCAATATACATCCAAGCGAATGTAAAGATAGTTTTTTGGATTTATCCGATAATTTCATTATATAGAATTATTTATCCCTAAAAAATAAATTTTTAAAAATTATTCACTATAATTTTCATGTTAATAAATCAATATAGAATAAATCTAATAAATTAATAAATAGTGTTTTGAAATTTTATGAACATTGTTTTTAAAATTTAATTTAATTCAAATTTCGATATTTCATTAAAATTTTATTGTTTATTATGAATATAGGAGAAAAGAATTGTATCAGTACTAAGAAAGACAATGACGAAATAGTAATTATTTATATTCATAGCAATCGTATAAAAATTAAAAAAATATGGTTTTATAAATATATTACTGGATTTAAAGAAATGTTTAATGATTTTAATAATTTTCTTCGTTGTAGTAGGATCTTTATTATCTTCGTCGCTGGCTTGATCGTTTTAAATATCGCCTTCTCCGTCAGTTTCTGTAAAAATTTAACCAAGTTAATACAATAATTATGAATAGCTACAAATTTATGTACAATACTTTGAAATTATAATTAAAAACCTTTAAGTAAATCACTGTCATAATTTGGCAGCTGCTCCCCTTCAAATCATTTAAAATGATACTTGTTATTTTCCTGTACCCAATCAATATCTTCTGGTTGATATGTGGTTGCATTTTTCAGGTCATTGTTCCAAATATAGTTATATAATAGATATAGATATAAAAAGGTAAAGGTCATGAAGCTTACCAGCAATTAGGCCATGCTTGACACTTTTTGCCTGCTAACTTACACTACTCTCCACCTTAACAATCACAAACATCCATTCCTTCGAATTTTCCTATCGCGTGCGGGATTCGAACCCACTACGGTTTTGCCGCACAGCCCTGGTTCACCTTATAGTAGGATCGTATACGATGCAAAGTAGAGCAAAAAATTGTCGGCCTTTTATCAAAGGAAAATCGTGTCATCATTTTTAGAAGGCGTAAGGTAAATCTTTTCAAATTTAAAATGAAATTCAATGTAAAATCTGAAATACCGCTGCATACGCACTATGTTCTGGTAGTAGCTGTAGTCGCCCAGGTGCATCGAGTGTACGAACTGGTCGGTTATACGTCAAATACTAACCTGGCGAGCTTTGCTGTCAATTAGAGAGCGCTTCCAAAAAACGAGTAAACAACAGTGGCGCGTACAGAGGTAAAATGTAGTACTTATGTGGAATTTAGGAAACAAATTGGATTTATAATAAATTACATTTAAAATAAATAGTTTATGAGAATAAAGGAATTTTTGTAGCAACAAGGGTGCCAGACCTGAACTGATCCCCTCGTCCCTTCATAATGTATAAAGAAATTATTCAATTTGTAAAACCCTTAAAGGCGTACTTCATTGGTTCTCTTGTCATTCAATGATTTATTACTTTGCATCGAATATGATCGTACTATAGTAGGCAAGCCTTGGCCGCTTCGGCTACCGCCGCGCCCATAGATATAGATATAGTTTGCTCGCAGAAATCACTAACAGCTCGCTTTTACAGGGTGGTAGACTGCTAGCATCGAGATTTCGCAATTTCTTACGGCCAAAGCTTCGTTAACATCTGAGGCCGTGTACGTGTTGATGAACATTTGAAGCCGAGTAGCATCAACATCATTTGTCTCACCAACACTGTATACATTACTCAAATAATTTGCTATCACCCAACTTTATGAAAGCTCTTTGATATTTTTTTTTAATATGTTACTGGTAAAAGCGAGCTGTTACAGCGATTTCTGCGAGCAAACTATATATCTACTATTTAGAACAATGACCTGAAAAATGCAACCACATATTAACCAGAAGAAAAGGATTGGGTACAGGAAAATAACAAGTACCATTTTAAATGGTTTGAAGGGGAGCAGCTGCCAAATTATGTCAGTGATTTACTAAAAGGTTTTTAATTATTATTTCAAATTATTGTACATAAATTTGTAGCTATTCATATTATTGTATTAACTTGGTTAAATTTTTACAGAAACTGCCGGATAAGGCGATATTTAAAACGAACATGCCACGGACTGGAGTAGTAGTGACGAAGATAATGAAGATCCTACTACAACGATGAAAATTATTAAAATCATTAAACATTTCTTTAAATCCAGTAATATATTTATAAAACCATATATTTTTATTTTGTATACAATGGCTATGAATATAAATAATTACTATTTTGTCATTGTCTTTCTTAGTACTGATACAATTCTTTTCTCCTATATTCATAATAAACAATAAAATTTTAATGAAATGTCGAAATTTGAATTAAATTAAATTTTAAAAACAATGTTCATAAAATTTCAATCCAAAAAACTAGTTTTACTCACATTCGCTTGGATGTATATTGCCTCAGCGCTCGCACCTACGGCTAACCTTCAACTGTGTCTGGCAAGATGTTAGAACTGTCGAAACTGTCCGGCTACTAAGGAAACATCTTTTAATAGTTACCCAAGTAACATATATAAAATTCAGATAATGAAGATATCGACTACATCCATGAAAATTATTAAAATCATTAAACGTTTCTTTAAATCCAATAATACATTTATAAAACATATTTTTTTATTTTGTATAGGATGGCTATGAATATAAATAAGTAAACTATTTTTTCATTGTCTTTCTTAGTACTGATACAATTCTTTTATCCTATAGTCAAATAAGCAATAAAATTTTAATGAAATATCGAAATTTGAATTAAATTAAACTTTAAAATCAAACTTCATAAAATTCCAAAACATTATTTATTTATTAGATTTATTTTTTATTGATTTATTAACATGAAAATTATAGCGAATAATTTTTAAAAAAATTTATATTTTAGTCATAAATAATTCATATACAGTGCGTCCCAGAAGTAAAGCAAAAAATTCATATTTTATTTTGTGTTGAGTTTTCACGAGAACGCTAAAACACGTCAATTAGTAAATTAGAATTGTCGTTTTGTCACGTTGCTTAAACCTTTTTTGCGCTATGTTTCATAAACCTATGACGTCATCGACATTTTTTTTAAATAGCACCACCTAATTTTTTAAGCATAAATGGATAGTCCTTTTGAAGGGAAATACGTCGATATAGGGTTTGGCCTACTTTACTTTGACAGGAGCGGAAAAAAAAGCCAATGACTGGAATGGACATGGTTTAAAATAACAACAAAAGTAGGTATCATAAACTGATGCGAGAACAGTGCCACAGTATAAAATGGAAATTTGGGGATGTTTTGTGTTTTGGTTGATTGTAGGTACGTTTTTATGTACTGATATGTTGGCGTTTGCGGCGATACGACGAATGGCAATGTGTGGATTTTCAGTGACAGCTAAACATAACATTTTGCCTATCATTTTCTGTCACTGTCGTTGGCCTTCTAGATCTAGACACATTTCTAACATGGCCAGCGTCTTCAAATTTGGGTACTAATCTGCATACTGTACACGGAGGTATTGGTTGTTCTGGATACTTGGCATTGAATAATTGACATATTTCATCATAACTACGGATCCTATATCTCCGTATTCAACCATAATTAGGATTTCAGTTCTTTGTTTCTCATTTAAACACAACACCATCGTAATGTAAAGTTATGGTATTTGTAACTGTGACAATGATATGAGGCACTATTGCATTCGCTAACTGTCGTCTTCAGAACAATGCCTACATAGCCACTGTGATCGGGTGTACCTACCCAATCTACATAAAAACATGTGCCAACAATCAACCAAAACAGATTTTTTGCTATAGCACTGTTCGCGCATAAGTTTGTGATACCTATTTTTGTTATTAATTCAAACCATGTTCATTCCAATCGTTGGCTTTTTTTTCGCTCCTGTCAAACTAAAGTAGGCCAAACCCTATATCGACGCATTTCCCTTCAAAAGGGCTATCCATTTATGCTTAAAAAATTAGGTGGTGCTATTTAAAAAAAATGTCGATGACGTCATAGGTTTATGAAACATAGCGCAAAAAAGGTTTAAGCAACGTGACAAAACGACAATTCTAATTTCCTAATTGACGTGTTTTAGCGTTTTTGTGAAAACTCAACACAAAATAAAATATTAATTTTTTGCGTTACTTCTGGGACGCACTGTATAATGAAATTATCGGATAAATCCAAAAAACTAGTTTTACTCATATTCGCTTGGATGTATATTGCCTCAGCGCTCGCACCTACGGCTAACCTTCAACTGTGTCTGGCAAGATGTTAGAACTGTCGAAACTGTCCGGCTACTAAGGAAACATCTTTTAGTAGTTACCCAAGTAAAATATATAAAATTCAGTTTTATACTATAACGTAAGTAGAATTACAATTTATTAAAGTTTAAGGGTGTTTGGCGGGGGGTTGCCACGATACTAAGTGTCTGGCAATGGAGGACGTGATTTCTAATATTATCCCGAAGAAAATATAAAAAATTACGCTTTATACTTTGACGATTTTGGGTAGCAATTTTATACACCTTTGCCACCTGGTATCTGCCAAAGCCACGATGAACCAAACTTCATAATCGCCGATCGTTCCTTCCTCTGTTGGGGGCATGCGCAGAGAAACTTTCAGCTTTTATACTATGAGGAAGGTCTGGCGATCACGGGCTCTTGGACTATAATATTAAGGGAGACATGAACAAAATAGTATGACATAAGCGTAATTTATTAGATGAGGACTTAGATGCCTAAAAACTAAATCTCTTTCTAATGTTATGATTCTATAAAACTTTAACATCACTATAATCTTAGTAAGCCATTTATGAAATTATGAAAAAATATGAGAAGTTCTAGTAAAAAAGAAAACACAAGTTTGGACATTATCTTCTAAATTCAACATTCATGTAACATATTGTTTTTGCTGCTAAAATATTGCTTTAAAATTTACTAGAACTTCGATCTACATTCTTCTTTTTTAAGTATAAAGATAAAAATGAAATGGGGGTACGAGTCAAAAGCGATGGGAATTCGGAGTATTTCTGAAACTATGAGATAGAAGACAGAAAAAAGAATTACCGTTTTCCAGTTCTATTTTCTATACAAATTCATCAGTTAAATGAGATTTATAATGTTCATTTATTTTAAGTTCTACGTCAATATTTATTTTTCTGAAAATTTCGGCTACTTCTCCACCGAGCAAAGCATTTACAGAGTTAGACGATGTTTTAAAATCTTATGAGCTTTGACCTTCATATGCGCAGAACATAATTCCGACCGTCGCCTAAATTATTCTACGTCCTAAAAACATTACACCTATCTTCAGTCTCTCTCGTAGCGTAAACAAGCCTTTGATCCGATCTTTCGATCCGAGGCGTTCTTATTGCGAGTCCGCCCCTATAAAACCTAGCCCGAGAAGAACAAAAGCAAGTTAAAGATTCCTAACTAAGGCTTACGAAGCGTAACGGAATTTTGTAACCGACGGTGACGAAGTACGAAGACCACTGTATAACAACCCGAAAAACCATCGTATTTTAAATATCAGCAACGGTCGTGGAATCCTTAAAACCACTACTACTGAGATGTTTTATGTGATATACAATAAGAAGATATGGAGTGAATGATATATCTTGAAAAATAAGTTTTGCTTGAAAACTGCTGAAAATATTTAAATTCTGAGAACGATGCTGTATTTTTAGTTTACCTCAAACGGGATAAGACAGGGTTGGATAAGGAAATTGTAATATATTAATGCCACCCGGTGGCCTTCTAATGTTTTTTACTAAGGAACATATCCTGCTTTGTCGCTGGAAAGCAGTTTCAGTATTTTTCCATTTTTTTGTATTTTACATTTTAACTCTTTTCAAGTTATTAATAGTGGTACCTAAATCATTTTTCTCCATATTATTCGACCTTTTTTTTCAAAACGAAGGTATTTAAAATTATATAGCAACTTTGTTTTCATGATACTGCTATTTGTGTAGAAGGTGTTTAAATTTTAGTGACGATTTTTGAAATGTGCGATTTTCTGGAACAATAATGCAAGGTATAATTTTACGTGAGACTGGAGAAGACCTTCGGAAACATTTCAGCTTTTGAAACAGCTTTCGGAATGATACTCTAGGTCGTACGAAATTTTAAGAATGCTTTACACCATTTAAAAGTACTCATCAGTTAATTAAATATGATACTCGACTAGGTAGGCCTTCGACTTCAACTGATGACTT
The DNA here is from genome assembly GCF_000390285.2 of Anoplophora glabripennis. NCBI lineage: Eukaryota > Metazoa > Arthropoda > Insecta > Coleoptera > Cerambycidae > Anoplophora > Anoplophora glabripennis. The sequence goes on from NW_019416277.1 coordinate 1,245,632, forward strand.
CCACGTTCAGAATGTTAAAGGTCTAGTGCGTGCAAATCGCCGATTAACTGTCACAGAAATTGCAGAAGAGGTTAGTATCTTAATTGAGTCATGCCATGAAATTTTGACTAAAAAATTTAACATACATCGAGTTGCACCAAAATTTGTTCCTCGTTTGATAACCGAACAACAGAAAGAAAATCGTACGGACTTTGTTGGCAACTCCTTGAACAACCCATTGACAATTAAACATTCGGAGAATGAAAGGATCATAACGGGAGATGAAAGCTGGGTTTACGGCTACGACATTGAAACAAAAGTTTAATTATCACAATGGATTGGCAAAGGATCTCCGCACCCCAAGAAAGCACGTCAGTCTCGATCCAATGTCAAAGTGATGCTTACTGTTTCTTTTTAATGGAATTGTGCATTTTGAATTCTGTCCTCAAGGTGAAAAAGTGAACCTTGTGAACTATCAAGGCGTTTTACAACGGTTACGTAAAAAAATCCGCAAAAAAGACTAGGGTTGTGGCGAGAAAATTCAGAAAATATATTTTTTTTTCTCGACAATGGCTGAATATTGCGCGCTATGGCTTTAGCATTTAGGTTAGAGTATTTATTTTTGGCATTTCTATTTTTATCATTTTTTTATTTACAGCGTGCAATAACCCAAAAGAAAAACGAAGAAATATTATGTATATTAAAATTAGTCAATTTAATTAAAATTTGCCTCCCTCCCTCGACTTTAGACTAACCACGATCATGGACGTAGATGGCACATAGGTGTCATATTGAAAAGCTGCTCTGCTTTTCTAGACAAAATTTATAGATTCGTGTAATTATGAACTTTACTAAAAAAAAAGTAATATTAGTCTACCGCTCGTATTCAGATTTTACTTCAGTTATGTAGGTACACATCACGTAAAATTATTATTAGACTTTACCTGTATTTCAAAGTAAAATATGATTACTACTAATACTAGTACTTCATTTCTTCTATATAAAAAAAATGAGCATCGCATTACAGGGATATACATACAGGGTGATTCATAACTTATCCAAAAAAATTTGGGAATAAATGCGGCATGAGAAACGAAGTCAATATCGTAAAAAATTTTTTTGTAAAAATTATTGTATTATAAGTTGTAGTACTTTGAAGCATTACATCGCTGGACAACTGTAGTATCTATCGTCACTCGTAATACGCGTGGAGAGCCACGTGGCCTCAGCGACTCCGAATACCGAAATCCGATTTTACAGTCGTCGTTGCCATAGTGTTTACAATAGTTTTTTTATTAGTTAGTGTCAAAAATGGCTTGCATGTATTGCAACTCGGACTAGATGCATATCGTTTTAATATATGGTGACGCAAGACAACATTTGTATTATGGTGAAACATTTGTGTTATGGTAAAGCAGGGCAACATTTGTGTTAGTTCGTAGAAACTGAACAAGACGGGCCCAGATGTGTTTATATGTCGGTGGACAAAATTTTGAACAGCTGTTATAACATCAGGTATGTCAAATTATTTTATTAAATAAAACCACAAATTAATTTGGTTGATTAATAATAACTATAGCGGCAAAAGCAGTTGAATTTGCTGATATAAAATAGGTGTTTTCAAGATTTTGTCCGTTTTTTATTACACTTCGCCTTGTGTAAGGTCAGGTTTTACCATGCACCAGTTTCCAGTGCCGTGCAAAGTGTAATTTTTAAATAATTTTCGAACTGCCCTTTTCGATTTTCTATTTTCTAAATTGTATTTGTAAGGATCCCCTGTACATCCAATTTTTTTTTTTTTTTGATAAGTTCTGAATCACTGTATAAATAAGTACACCGTTAAGTTTCATTTTTGTATCACATCGTATATTATACAAGGTGTAAATAAATAAATGCTAATTAAGGAGGTTATTCCTCATTAAATATTAAGGAGGTGTCTTTGATCAGAAAATATCTCTCCATCTCCTCCTGTGGATTTATAGACCTTCAGACGATAGAGAAGAATTTTGCTTAAGAGCTTACATTTATGTAAAAACTAGAAATGATCAAAGTTGTTGCAAATAAATTAAACAATTTAAAACATATTTTTAAAAGCCTTAATTTTTCTAAGAAAGTTATGGTCATCTCAAAAAAAAAGATTAACCAATTTGATTTGATATGGGGGTGTTTTTTCAATTTTTGTAAATGTAATTACTGGAGTTACTATGTCAAATATTGACATCTACTTACACACAACAACTAGCTTACCAATTTTATTTAAATCGGGCAAAGCATTTTAGAATTATTTGAAAAAAAAAACGAAATTTGTTGTCAACCTTGATGCCTTTATGGGTCAAATTCATTAACATTAGGTTGTCGCATTATTTTCATTTGTCTTCTTCTAAGCTAAAATAATTTGTAGATATAAAGAGACTAGTTTTCACTTACGTTAGACTGTTTTGTTCGGAGAACTCACATTTTTTTATAATCTACGATACGGAAATATCTGAATATCTTATTACTGAGATTTAAGATACCAACTAGTACAGTCCGTGAGATAATTATTGAAAGGGAATTTCAAGGAAAGAATAAGCCAATAAAGTTCTGTTATGGGAACTACTGTAACAATTTACCGTAGCAGCGGCGGCGGCGCGACGCCGCGCCGGCGTGCCTGGAAATTTTTCGCCATTGTCTTTCTACCTCGGGTGTTTTTGGCTTTCTTGGAATTCTATCTCAACAAATACCATACGAACTGTCTGTATGCTACAGCTGCAAGTAATGCATGTGATATATTACAGCCTTTCAGAAATTTTCTTAAACTTCAAGATTACGTAGCAAACATTATTCTTTTCTCTTAGAACAATGCAATGTGTATTTGTTGATATACTTTATAGTATACAGAGGGTTAAGTAAGTACGTAGACAAACTTTATGGGGAGATTCCTTTAATTTATTAATTTATTGTTACAAAGATCTACAGGGTGAATCAGAAAGAATGGGTCAACACTAAACTGGAGATACTAGACACCAACATAATATGTTTGAGCTCATCCTGCCTTATACGAATGTCGCTGGTTTAAGAAATACAGGGTGTTCAAAGTTTCAATTTTATTCTGAAATTTCTCAATAATTACAATAAAGTTTTGATAGCATAACTCTGAAACGTGGTAGTGTTGGGATTTTTGGTGTGAGAATTACGAATTTGAAGCTTATTTTGACGTTGATCCTAGAGGGCGCTAGTTTTACCATATTATTTAGGTAAATCAGAACATATTTTTTTATCTGTTGATCTATGCTTTAAAAAAGTTAAAAATCTAAAAGAATGTTCAATTCTACATAAAAAATGTACTCTTCTTTAGGTCGCCTACTTTTATCGGTTTCTGAGTTATTTGCATTTAAAAGTTAGTTTCAATGTATTTTGTGGTGATTTTCTTTCAGACGCTGACATTGCTATTTCTTTTCTAAGTAGGCTTGTGTCAAATTTTCATGTCAATAAATATTAACTTACCTATTTTGCGTGCGTCATCATTTATTATTCGTGTAAAATGATTGGCTAGTAATCAAAAAATGCCATGACAATAATTTTTCTAACAGTGAAATGCATATGATTTGTTTTTTTGCTTAGGCTAATTTTAATGAATATGCGACGGCCCGAAGATATGTGCAATTGTACCCAAATAGATTACCTAATTATAAACTATTCAGAAATCTTTGCAATCGCTTAGGGGGATCTGGATCTATTCGACCAAAAAGTAACCATGGTACTCCAAAATCTACCACAGTCGATGAAGAAGAGAAAATTTTACTACTCGTACTCGTCGGTTAAGTGTGGCAACGGGGGTAAGCCAATCGTCCATTTGTAGAATTTTTGAAAAAAGAAATGTTCCATCCATGTCATTATACTCCGGTTCATCAGTTATTGTCTCAAGATTTACCAGCTCGCCTACAATTTGCTCAGTTTATACAAAATATTTATTTACTCTTAAAATATCCAACGGGTGAAAATATGCAAACGGAAAACCCAGATTTCCTCAATAAGATTTTATTTACTGATGAGGCGACATTTACTAGACGAAGAGTTTTCAATTGAGAGAATAATCATGTGAGATTCCGCATGCTGTAAAAGAAAGTCATTTTCAGCATAAGTTCAAGGTGAATATTTGGTGTGGTTTAATTTCTGTTTTTTTTTCAGAGGATCTTTTGAACTGCCACCCAATCTAACTGGACCTCATTATTTAAATTTTCTTCAACATAATTTAAACAAGCTTCTAGATGATGTACCACTCGCTTCAAGAGAGAGTATGTGGTTTATGCACGATGGTGCACCATCATATTTTGCCTTGCCAGTACGCCAATATTTAAATGAATATTTTCCTCATCGGTGGATTGGTCGTGGGAATGAATTTAGTTGGCCACTAAGAAGTCCAGACTTAAACCCTCTGGACTTCTAAGTGTGGTCAAATCGTGAAGAAATTAATTCTGTTGAGGAGTTGCGACAGAAAATACCTAGTAACCACGAATGCATTTAAAAATAATAGGGACATTTTGTTTAATATTCAGAGACATTTGAGAGTGTAAAATAAAATGTGTTGAGGTAGCTGGTGGAAACTTTCAGCATTTGATTTATGGTTTCTTGTTATTACTATTATCAATAATTCTTGTTCTTATTTTCATCTTTTGAGAATAAAAAATCACCACAAAATACATTGAAACTTTTAAATGCAAATAACTCAAAATCCGATAAAGTTAGGTTACTTAAACAAGGTACATTTTTTATGTAGAATTGAACGTTCTTTTAGATTTTTAACTTTCTTAAGCATAGCTCAACAGATAAAAAAAATATGTTCTGATTTACCTGAATAATACGGTGAAACTAGCGCCCTCTAGGAGAAACATCAAAATAAGCTTCAAATTCGTAATTCTCACACCAAAAATCCCGACACTACCAATTTTCAGAATCATGCTATCAAAACTTTCTGAATTATTGAGAAATTTCAAAATAAAATTTAAACTTTGAACACCCTGTATTTCTTAAACCAGCGACATTCGTATAATGCATGATGAGCTCAAACATAATATTTTGGTGTCTACTATCTCCATTTTACTGTTGACCCATTCTTTCTGACTCACCCTGTATACATTTAAAAACAAGTCTACGTAACAGGAGAATAAAGGCAAATTTTCTTGACGTTTCTAGAAATATCCGCCCCTTCCTCAGAAGAAGCTCGAAACTTGACAAACTGGAGTATTACGGCATAACTGACCAGAAAAATAAGTGATTCAAAACATATTTATTTGAAAGACAGACGTGTACCGAAGTAGTCGAAATAAAAAGTTATGTACCTATCAAAAAAAATTATTCTGACTTTGCCAGAGTTGAAAGCGGAGTTCCACAAGGTTCTATTTTAGGACCACTGTTATTTCTGTTGTATATTAATGATATCGTCCTAAATTTTACAGAGGTCAAATTTTCATTATTTGCTGACGACACCAGCTTGTTAATACAAGATGCTAACAAAAACGATAAAGCACAAAATATTTTAGAACACGTTTCTGATTGGTTTCTTGAAAATAAGCTGACGCTAAATTGCAATATAACTAACAGTATAACATTTCAATTACGTGGAGCTACAGATACCTCTTTAAAATTAAAGAGTGATCAAATATGCTCAGTACAATCCACAAAATTTCTTGGCATTTATGTCGACTCTCAATTGAATTGGATGGAGCACATAACCAATTTAAACACAAAGTTAGGGAAAGCCATATATGCAATACTAACTGTTAAATGAAATATTGATTTTTCCACAACAAAGATTGTTTATTATGCATATTTCCAGAATGTATTTCAATATGGAATTGAGCTTTGGGGAGGATCTACTAGTTCTGAAGATGTATTCCTGGTACAAAAAAGGCAATAAGAATTCTATGTGATTTACCTCATAGAGAATCTTGTAGAAGTTATTTTTAAAAAATTGGAATCTTTACCCTTACTAATCTATATGTTTACAGATTATCTATTTTAATTCATAAAAATAAACATTTGATCAACACACCAAGTGATTATCATAGTTATCGTACACGTCATCAAAATCTCACTTTACCACAACATAATTATAATAGAACTTGCAATGGTGCTTTGTATTCGGTATATATTTGTAAATGTTTATAATAAATTACCATCTCATCTGAAGACATTAAACAGTAAAGTTTTCAAGCGAAAACTAAAAATCCTTTTACGAGGTCATGAATTCTATTCTTTAAATGGATTTTTTATCAGTGCACTCTAAGGCAACAAGAGTGTATCACGTCTTTTATCAAAAGTTTTAGTTTCAACTTATACATGTAACATAAATATGTGTTTATTTACTGTCAATTTTTATTACCTTTGTATTTTTAATGTTTAGCCATAAGTTATATAGGGGTTATATAACCCCTCTATAGGGGTTTTTTCTCTTCCTTTTTAAATTTTACATTCTTTTAATTTTTGGGGCAAAACCGCAGATATGTAATATGTTGGTATACTTACTTAATATTTATACATGATACTCTCCTTAAACCTTTAATTAGGTTTTTTATGTTATTCTTCTCTAATATCAAAAATTTTTTTTTCTATTTATATAACTTCATATTGTAATAATTTGAGGAAATAAATGTTTACTTACTGACTTACTTACTTACTTACTTACTTACTGAGAATAAGTTGGCAGTTTACGGTTCTTGGTACCAGATAAATAAGCTGAAAAATTAGATTGTCTAAATCTTTATCTTAAGTAACAATTTAAATATTTTATGAAACTGTTTTTATAAACAGCTATTGATAAATCTGTTTGTGACAATAATTCTGAGAATTTAACATTAATAATAATAAAATAATACACTTTAAAAATCACTTTACGAAAATAATAGAAATATTTTATTTTTATTACCATAAATTTGACAGAATACAGTGTCAAATCTATGTATTTTACTAAGAAAATGAGGTTAGGATGGAGGGGACAAACCAGTTTTCTGGGACAAACTTTATGTTCTTCCTCTTTAGAATTTCAATACCAACAATTGATTAGGTAGTGTTAGTTTAACTGAACAAGAACTTTGAAGTAGGTATTGGTACAACTATTTTTGTTATGAACCAAATTCAGTACTGAACTTTCGTTCACTTAAACGTCACTGAACAAGTGGGACTAATAAAACCTAAAAGGATTAAAGCATAATGAACTTTAGGAAACAAAGTTAAATGTTTATAGCTATTATAAACCTATTCTATGTAGGAAGAACTTAATATACCTCTGTACAAGTCCGTAGAGAGCTTGATAAAATTTGATTTGAGTATTATTTACGAACAATTTTTATTTATTTATTGTTCGCGTAGTAAATAAAAGTTTATGATTAAAAATGTTATTCAGTGGCGTAGACATGGAGATGCTTAACGTTTTTCTCTCTGTAACTTTTGTCTTACTGAAAATAATTTGGATCTTATGCAGGATCTTGAATTTTAAACATTTTGAGCAAATACTTGACCCTAAAGGTAATATACATAATAGCACACATCGTAGCACAACAAGCAACTTAATTGTAGGGATGTTTTTTATGTATTTCATTACAAATGTTAGATACGGATAAAATGAAACATCAGGAACTAACAAGCAAAGCAAATTGTGTTTTTTGGAATTATGTTTTTTTTAAGTTAGTCTTTTCCTCAATAAAAAATAATTATTATTATTAGCTTTTAGTACCTACAATAAATAACAGCTCCAAAAAAAATCTGAGGGGTTCAAATCTAGAGAATATGGAGGTGAAAGGCCATTGAAATTAACTGATATGATTGTACTAAGAGAAGTTAAAATAATATAATTTCAAAAAGTACCCCACCCTTTTTGGTTTTTCGTATAGAATTTCTCAAACTTTTTGGATGAATTTCTGCAGTGAAGTTACGGAGAGCATTAACTGTGTTAAAATCTACAAGATTATTACAAATTTAGAAAATAATGGTTTTTCTCAAAGAGTAGAGGGTAATTAAACAAAATCGATCAGAGGGAGTCTGGGTTTGCTCATAGAGGCACATTTTCCAGGGGTTATCACGAGATCAGATCGGTAGGAGGCAATTAGTTGTCACGAAGGAAGGACTAAAAAGACTAAATCGTAGGAATTAGCAAATTGCCGCAGAAGTTGCACGCCTGGTTGAATCAAACAGGCGATAGGTTTCAACCGTTTGAGTAGATGAGTAGGTAAAGATGGCATATATCGAATTCTTCTACAAAAAGGATGCAAGGTCTTATTGCCGCACTTATGTAAAATCTTCAAAGCATGTACTGTATGGGGTATATGCCAGAGGTATGGCAAAAGGTGACGGTCATTCATCTGCTTAAGATGGGTAGAATAACTGACTACATGTACAATATTATTTATTATAAAAACTCTAAAGAGGCTGGTTGATACGTTAGGGATAGTAGTGAAGTCTTTAAATGAACGTCAATGTACACTCGACGCAAGATAAAGGTTTCCAACCTAAAAGGCATCCTATTTTTAAAGGGGCGAGCCGGTGGACTATTAATAGGAATTTTGGGGGGCATCAATAATTAGGGGCGTGTCATATTTTTTTTGTGTAGGCACGTGTGTAACGACATAACAAAAAATTGCAGGCCTGAAGTATATGCATTATAAAAAGAGAAGAGTATACCTACAGGTTTTGAAATTATTTTGTTTTGCCACATTATTTTTCTTGTCCCTGAGAAAATTAATATTTTGAAATAAGAATTTGTGTCATATTCTGCAGAAAGTAGGTAGATAGATCATGAAGGCAACAAAACAAAAAAATATTGTAAACTACAGTTTTATTATAACTTTATACTTATACAGTTTCGGGAGGAAAGGGAAATATTTTAAGGACGTGTTCTGGAAGTGAAAATAAATAAATAAGTTCATGACATTATGGGTCCGAAAATGTTTCCTTTCTGAGATAGATTTAAAATCCGGTTTTTACTAAATATCTCGAAAACGATTTAAGATATTACACTGCCACTGTTCTATACACCAAAGCTCAGTGTAATATCTTAAATTGTTTTCGAAATATGTTTTAAATTTTACATCTATCAGAAAGGAAGCATTTCCGGGTCCATAATGTTATGAACGTATTTTGACATCATTTTATAAACAATGAAAAAACAAAACAATCTATAATAATATGTCCAACCACCATACGAATCAATAACGGCTTGTAATCTGTTTGGCATAGATGTAACAAGGCATCGTATATAATTCAGGTCTGTAACGTTCCAAATATTTTGTATACGTTCCCAGAGCGTATCTCTATTTGGTGGAGTATCGTCATACTGTTCATTCAACTGACGCATTACATAAGCCCATAAATGTTTTTTTTTATATAAGAAGTAATTTCCATTTTGTCTCCATTAAAACTCCTAAAAAATCTATAACCATAAAAAGTCTGAAAAGTTTTATGATGAAGTTTTAAGATATACAACCAATATTTGCACTATAGAAATACATTCGGTTTCAGGTAAACCTGATTTAAAACTATTAAAAACAAATATGTTTCATACAAGAGCCAATCTAAATAGCATTTAGTAGGATGCGTTGGAGTGTTCAGGTGTTCCGATATTTTTTAAAAAGGTTTGTTGAGACGTGACAAACTTATTATTTATCTAAACCCATCTTTTATCCAAATCCATCCTTTAGATATACAGGGTCGCTGATATATATGGAAACGGTCGATTATCTCCTAAAGTAATATAGCTATCAAATCAAACTTTTAGGTTTTTTTTTACAATTACTATTACTATTATGTATTAAGTATACAGGATCAGTAAAAAAATCATGACGACACGAATTTGCTTCTTCTTTAATGGAACACCCTGTATATTACACCATACTTCAATTCTTCTCGAAATTCATACAGCACATTATGTACCTAAACTTAACCATGTTTTGAGATATCGAAGTTTGAAAATCATTTTCTTATAAATTATACAAAAATATATTAATCCATTAAGTTTATTGAACATCAAGTAACCTTTGAAAGTTTCTAGCTCCATAACAACGCCGCGTTGTCGTTTTGTCTAATAGTGATTATCTTGGCAACACATGCCACATGTTAAAAATACATTTAGTGTGAATAATTTTCTCGCAAAAATGGCACGTTTAAGTGAAACCAAGCATATTGAAGTTTTAAAGATCATAGGATAAGGTGATTGAAGACGAAGTTGTGACAAAGTAGTGGAAATTTTTCATGAAATTGGAGGTGTTACAGATCGACGAAAAAGTGGAAGATCAGTAATTTTTTGAATGTCATGTTAGATGTGATGAAAAATCCAATAAATTCTACACAAGAGAGGGCTTTAAACCATAACATGAGTCGATATTCCATTCAAAAAATTTTCAAACGGGTAAAATTTCAGTAGTTACAAGAATTGACTGAAGACAATTATGATTAAGTTATCATGGATAAATTAAAAGAAAATGTAAATTTTGTCACACATATTGTTTTCTGACGAATCTACATTTTGTTTAAATGGGCGCGTAAACCGACACCACTGTAGGTATTGCTGAGACTAAAATCTACATTGGATGGAGGAAGTTCACACACAACAATCACAGAAAGTAAAAAATGTTTGGTGGACACGTCATAGGACCCTATTTTACAAATGGAAATTTGACCTCTTAAGGGCCCCATATTCTTTAAATAGTGTTTCTCGCAAAGACAAATAATTTCAAACATTTAATAACTGAATAATCTAAAGCTTATCAAATAATAGGAATGTTATGTCATGCCATCTGGGTATATTCAAAGACGCCGCAGTAAAACGAATAAACAGGTGCAAAAAACGATCAAACCATCAAGGTTTTAGGTACTGAAATCTACGAAAATACTAACTTTTTTATATATAATTCCACATGTAAATATTCTTATAACATTTACTTGCTTAGTCCTACATATAAAATTGTTTACTTTTATTTATAAGTACGTGAAAATAATTCTTAAAATGTGGGGTTAGAATAACAGCAAACGCATGTTTTACAAACGCTTTTTTTTAGTTATTATTTTATTTGAGTAAATTTAAAGGGTAACAATGAATAAACAAAACATCAAGGATTTCATTTTTGTGCTTACTTTTGTTCTACACGTTTTACTTTTAAAGATTTCAGTACCTAAAAACGCCAGAAATTTCACTATTTCTCGGCCGGGAATATGGCCACCTTAACAATATTTATTACTTTTGCAAAAGTATATTATGCCAGAGCTTAGACGATCCCAATTTACCGGCAGAGCAGATATAGTTTCAACATGATGGTTCCTCCGCATTTTAGACGTGTGGTACAGGCATAATATCTAGATGAAACTTTTCCTGATAAATGGATTGGATGCAGAGAGGCAATTGAATGACCATTAGATCTCCCGATATGACCCCACTTGACATTTTCTGTAGGGTCACAAAAAAATGTAATCTACAAAAATAGACCCCTAAATATCGAAGAATTGCAGGAAAGGATAACGCATGGAATTTCCATTATTCCGCCTAATACTCTTTTAAAGATTCATTACAAAATTTTGTTCAACGAATTCATTACTGTCAGGAGGTAAATGGTGAATACTTTGAACACCTTATATATCTCTCTTTTTATTCTGGGATAAAATTTAAAATATCCAGGACATTAATTAAAATATATATTTTTTCGTTTCATTAATTTTTCTACTTTGAACTATTTTATTACCTATGCTTTTCTATTTTCTGTAAAAAAACTAATAATAAAATTAAATCCATATCCATATCCACCACCTTGTGCTATTTTCAAAATAAATATCCATAATTTGGGTATCTAATAAAAAGTTACTTTGAAAGTTCGATATCACGAAGATTGTTAGTTTAGACACATGGTGTGCTATATGAATTTTGTTTAGAATTTCGAAAAGAATTGAAATATGGGATAATATACAGGGTATTCCATTAAAGAAAACACAACTTTGTTATGTCATGACTTTTTGACTGATCCTTTATACTTAATTTTTCTTTATTGTAATAGATTTAAAAAAAAAACTAAAACTTATGTGTCTTATGATTTTTCGATTGCTATCTTACTTTAGGAGATAATCGACCGCTTCCATACATATCAGCGACTCTCTATAACCAAGATAAGATGAATTATAAGATTAGGGTAATCTAGATTGCATAAAAAATACGTTATTTTATCTAGATATGTTGCCTAGATAAAATGGTATATGTATAGTGGTGATCGTATACGCCTACTCACCTTTATGAAAAAAAAAAACAAAATTCATAGAAGCCATTAAAAAGCAATAATTAGAAATAAATTCTTATTCATGGCAAAGATGTAACTGGAAGTGTTGTTCACGTGTCCCTCACAAATGTTATTTACAAATCCTCATTCCTATAAATTCCATTACGAAACAAGTTTGCTAGAAAAATGCATTCAGCGCTTTCGTGCTAGTAATTTTCGGTTGATGCAGACACTTGTTGCGAGGCTGTATCATCTCCCCAATTGTGTCCAATTAAGCAGCCATTAGATTTAATTTAACTTAACTCGCTCAATTGGTGATGGCGTAGGGGTCACATGTACCGACAGTGTCATCCATGCGGGACATGCAATCATCATACACATAGCATAGACACTTCAAACAAAAAAAATGTAACTGTTGCGACCCACTCTTCTACGATGTAACATAAAATATGAGTAGAGCCGGGGACGTTATTCCAACAGGAAGTTGGAAGTAAAACCGATAAATTATTTTTATATGAATATAATCCTAAGCCTCTAAACGATATAAAAATGTATAGGAATAGGATGTTCCTTTTTCATTCGCTTGATCGGATGTAAATTTGTGGATCTTCAGGAAAATTTAGGAAAAAGAGTTTTATATGTAACGCATTGTAAACCCCAGACGGATGAGTTCGACACCCCGATTCCATGGTGTTTTTAAATCACTACAATACTTTAAAAATACGTCTTCCATTCGAGGAGGAGCACCTTAGGTACAAAAATATCTCGGCAAATGTTTTTCTTTGAAAACAATTGATTTATAAAAATGTTAAAGTTTAATTTATTAAAAAATATAAAACTAATGAGCTGGCTTTAAGTTTCCTATATACAGGGTGTCCAGAAAGGTCATGTCAAAAATGAAGGCTTAAACAGAGGAGGTCAAAATAGATGTAGTACTTCATATAAAATTTTTTCGTATCGGGCTTCGTTATGGAGTTAATCGCTTTCAAAGAAAGAAGTTTGAAAAACAAATTCCTACTATAACTTCTAAGTCATCCATGACAACCATAAAATTTGGGCAATTAAAGTAACTCATGGTAATGTTCATTTCCAAGTTTAAACTGATATTCAATATGCCTGGATTATACAGGAGCAGACGAAATTATCCATTTACATTTATACATCTTTGACAGCGTTGCCAAATTTAGAATTTTTCTTTCATAGTTCGATTCCTCCCTCACTTTGCTTAAAAAGGGTATACCGTATATCAGTCGATATCTTTTGAGAAGATAGAATTTTATTAACAAAATGCGATATTAACATTTTTGTAAAAATTTTAGTTTCTTTGGAAATTGAGAACACTGTCAACAAGCATGTATAATTTGCAGTTAAATTGTCATAAATCATTTTGATATTTGTTGATTCAATATCATGGAGGATTTTAGCTATGAAGAATTTGCAGTTGCTGAAGCTGTTCGAATTTACGCTAACTGCATTCCAAATAGAATTTGCATATTTGAAGTGACGAAAATCCTCATGGTATTATTCAGACAAAACACCAACAAAAATTTATCATTAATGTTTGGATGGGAATAATTGGAAACTACTTAGTGGGACCACATATCATTGATGACACTTTAAGTAGGGATACATACTTATGCCTACCTACATTACCTACGGCAAGAACACCTTAACCCGTTATTGGAAAAATCCCTTTAAATATTTGAAATAACATGTGCACCACCTCATTTTGGCAGGGCAGTAAGAGCTTATTTAAATACTACATTTCCCAATCGATGGATCGTTCGAGGTAGTCCTTTTCCGTGGCCGCCTCGGTCTCCCAATTTTAATCCGATCTCGATTTTTTCTTTGGGGCCATCTTAAATGTCTTGTTTATCAAACGCCTGTAAATAGTAGGGAATAATTATTAAATCGCATAATTAATTACATACGCCGACATCATTAAAAATGATCACGTTATTTTGAGTACAGCAGAGGTGTTTGAGCAATTTCAGAAAATGCATTGAAGTGCAAGGTGCACATATTATATTGAACATAATTAACAGTTCTCTCTTTTTTAATTCTATTGAAACCAACATTTTGACAAAAAATTTAGTATCACATTTTTGATACAATAAATGTATGTTGGTAATAAAATTCGATTTTCTCAAAAACAGTACAAGATATCGACTGATATACGGTATACCTTTTTTTTAGTAAAGTGAGAGAGAAATCGAACCATGAAAGAAAAATGGCAAATTTGGCAACGCTGTAAAAGATGTATAAATTTAGATGGATAATTTCGTCCGCTCCTGTATAATCCAGGCATATTGAATATCAGTTTAAACTTGGAAGTGAACATTACCATGAGTTACTTTAATTCCCGAAATTTCATTGTTGTCATGGTAACGACTTAGAAGATATAATTGAAATTTATTTTTCAAACTTCTTTCTTTGAAGGCGAATAACTCTACAATGAAGCCCCATAGGAAAAAATGTATATATACTACATCGATTTTGACCTCCTCTGTATACCCCTTCATTTTTGACATAACCCTTCCGGACACCCTGTATAATTGAGATCAAATATTCAAAAAATTATTGGTAAATTATAAAGGAAATAAATGGTAAAGACTTTAATTATAGTTTAAAAAATATACATTTTAGTGTAAGTCGTGATGTCTGGTGATCGTGTGTTGTTTTATAAATTTAATTTAAATTTGCAGTATGGCAAAAACAAAAAAAAACGAAAAATTGCAAAAAAGGCTCATTCTCGCTGGCGGGATTCACGAGGATTGATCGAAAAGAAAATAATCAGTTGGTGAAATTATAGATATATCGTTAAATAATAACGGATTTTCATCAATTTCGCATCAGAAGGCTGTAGTTTTGGTATTTAATGTGTTTGGTTGATTGACTTTCTTGTCCGAAACGATTATATGGGATGTAGTTAGGTGAAAATGGAAAAAAGACATGTCGCTGCATAGGGAAATTCGTACCTGTGGTGTTTTTTATTGGGTGGCGAAGTCAGATCTTGTATGAAATTTTCCAGTAGTCTTATAAACTAGCTTTTATCATAGAGGTTGCCACCATTTCTGGGGCAACAGATCTAAAGTTGCCCTCTTTGCGTCTTCTTCAACATTTGATGGAATAATAAATTATTTTTATTTCCCGTATTTTCTTCGAAAGCTACAAAATTTACAATATTTAAGGACAGTTTCAATTGTAGTTATTAATAAACACTAAACAACTTACAACTGTTTTACTTAGGTAGGTACCCCTTTATCCAGTAGCTGACT
The DNA here is from genome assembly GCF_000390285.2 of Anoplophora glabripennis. Lineage (NCBI taxonomy): Eukaryota > Metazoa > Arthropoda > Insecta > Coleoptera > Cerambycidae > Anoplophora > Anoplophora glabripennis. The sequence continues at coordinate 1,261,122 of NW_019416277.1, forward strand.
TGATGTATACACTTTATTAGCTATAGATAGGGAGTTCAAACCCACAGACAGGATTTCTTTTAATAACAGTTTTACAAAAAATATTGTTTTATGCACTTGTTAAAAGTGATTTTATTTTGTTCGTGGGCTTGCTCGCTACGCTCGTTCCGCAATATTCCTCACACACAAAATAAAATGTCACTTTTACCACTTGTGTCATAAATAACTATTTACCTTTTCACACTCATTAATGTGAAGGGTTTGTTATTAAACCAACGTAGGTATTATTATTATTGACGTACCATGAATAGTACGTTAGCATGAAAGTTTTCTTTAGTTGCCAACTATTTCCTATACGATATTTTCCCCCACAAACACATATTTTCTATTGGCTAAGCTATTTATTATAAATGTTATTTTAATCTGTAATTAAGTGATAAGTGTTAAAAATGTATTCATGATTACTTGAACGCAACGTTCAAAATATGCATGAATTCAGAATACTGAATCCTCATTACCTACCTATATAAAACATAAAACACAGCATAGAAATGAGAAAACCTCCAAATCCAAAGCCAAAGGCTGTGCGGAAGGGGGCTACACTTGAAACAATGCGGACAAACACCCATTATCCATCGACATTGCCAGTGCCGACTCCAGGGATCGAACCTGAACCATCAGAATAGGAAGCCTGGCTGAGAAATGCTGATTATAAAACTAATGATTACACAAATATTACATACCTGTATATTGAACACTACTTGTGAAGAGACTGGAATTTAAAGTTTACATATGCGTGTATTCCGTTCTTTTCGGAACCATATTTGACACGTTTCAGCAACTTTCGAAGTTATTCGGAATGCTGTTGTAGCTTATAAAACCAATGTAGAATGTAGGTATTTATAAAAAATGCACGGCACTGCGTGTCATTGGGATTCACCTTTGTTTTAGAGATATATAGAAATATGTCATATCAAAACTATTATTAAAAATGTCTTGTCACGTTATTTTTAAAGCAATGATAATCAATTTCAAGTAATTATTACGCTATTTATGAATGGAATGAAACACTATCAAATTTTAATTTATTTGTTAATAATAATTATATTATTATTCTGTTACTTTGCTTCCTGTCGGTATTAAACGTAAAAAAAATGCGACGGCATTTTTTTAGTATCAAACTACATTTAACCTATATAGAACTAAAACATCATTGTCAACAATTAGATGTTATCTAAAATGCCCATATAAAATATTTGAATTTGCATATCGACATATTATATTTTTCCTCAATTATGTTAATATCTTTTATTGCCCGCGTTTTAGCAGATCTAACGATTACAAGTGGAGATATCCCAAGAGAACGCAATACCACCATGACCACCATATGCTACCATGTGAGTTATGGCTTTAAAGTACGGGGTCCGAGCTTCATTCTAGTGAGGGGTGACTTTTCAAACAAATATGTGGGTAGCACGCGCCGAAGAAGAAGACCTTTTCAAAAACTACGACAAATATTAGTGGTTGGATTTCAAATCGTATGCGGGATTCCCACGTATTTTTCTATTGTCTTTTTTATACAATTATATTATACCAGTGAGACGAGAAGAATAAAGGACAAGTATCTATAGGTGTAGATTGTTATACTACGACCACCTACCTACTGATTTTACTTTAGTTCAAAGGAGGTGAGCTAATTCAAATTAATTTTAAAATTCTCGTAAATTTTTATAAAATGAATAAATGTATTCTTTAATACTTAAAATCTAGGTATGCTCTGCTAAAAAAGTACGGGACACCTATATTTTCTTTTCTTCCGAAAAAACTGTTTCTTTTCAACTTTTTTTTAACCAATTGGAGATTTTTATTATCAATCGCCGATGTTATGTACACTATTTCGAACCCCTGGGCTTGCATACCTTATCTTTTATAAAGGTAAAACTTATTCTTTTTCAAATATTTGCTCTGCAAAAATTGTAAATAAAACAAATATTTAAAAAATATTATTTTATTCGAAAGAAAATATCAAATTCTAAAGCTGATGTATTTCAGGGTTTTTCACAAAAATACATTTCAGAAGGGTAAACTACCCGTTATTAGTAGTTCACTTTTCTTTGAATAATTATTTCTATAAATGTATTTACATGTATTAAGAATAAATTGTGCGTGTATTTTAATAAAAGACACAAATATAGTGGTTATCGCAACTACCCCTACTGGGTGTACCCACATAGAGCAACGGGCACTGTCGAATGATTTTTTCGTCGCTTTATGAAAATTTATAAATTTCCACTGATAAAACACAAAAATATTTCCCTTGTACATATACACAATTTGATGGAATCAAAACCACCACCAAAGTTCATGCCCAAAACAGATTTTTTACGATATCTCTGATTATAAACAAAAACTTTATAACGATGATGTTATGTATAGCATTTCGGCACCCAGAGGCTGCATCCCTTATTTTTTACAAGGGTATTTTTTTTCCAAAATTTTGCTCCACAATCACATGGTTCACAATCACATTTTGGGGGTTTAACTACACCTATAGGGTGTATTTATATGGACCCATGAGTATTGTTTAATGATATTTTCATGTTTTAAGATAAATAAATAATAAATGATAATGTAATTCTCCCTCTCCGCCTCCATTGTAACTTATTTCCTTGCAATGTCCAATATACACTATATTGTTGAAATTTAAACAAAATATTTTCATTATTATTGAAGTAAACTTTAGGATTAGGGGATCTTTTTACCGCTTTAAAATGTTTATCGATAGAAAAGAAAATATCCGTTTCGTATTTTTTTGTCTTCTACAACATAGTGAAGTTTCATTGAAATCGGTGACTGACACTTTATTGATAACCTTCCTTGTTAGTACCTACATATGCATAGTATAAGCAATAGTACTCCAATAACTACTATTGTTACTATTTCTGTTAGAAGGTTAGGAAGATTATTTTAAGAATTAATTTCAATTGGTTAAATAGGTTTCAAATAAAGTAGGTACAATGAACATAATAATAGATAGGTAACCAATAACGAAAAATATAAAGATAATTTAAAAAATACCAAATTTGCATTTTGTTTCATCTCTTGGGATATTGATCAGCAATTATTATTTATTTTTATAACTTATAATGAATTAAAAAAAAATGCAATGTAATACTACACGTGTTTTTGCAAAATTCAAATACATTTGTTTTTTATTATACATATTTTCATGAGGGCAAATACAAATAATAATTCTGTGAAATAATAATTTGCGGTAATTAACTACTATTATTTTAAACTTATTTTAATTTCTTTGGTCACTTTGAGTATTTGGATATTTATACAGGATGTCTCAATATACCATTTACAGGGTGTTCCAATTAAAACTTGCCACCTGAAAAATGTCGGAATAAAAAAAACAAAAAAACCTGAGACTTCGATTTTCTTTTCAAGGGAGACACGTGATAACGTAAGTTTTGGAAGCTACCCCTTAGGCAGGGACGTAAAATTCCCTTAAACTTTAAATGGCACCTTATGTTGAGTGACGCCTCATTTTAAAGCTTTTTCAATTCTGCTCACGACGACATACAACTTTTTAAATTTTAAATTGTGTTTTGGATATGACAATAAAATCATCATTTAAAGAACAAACAATTATTTCCACTTTTTCAGCAATTGTACATATATACTATTTTCACGAATTGGAATTCAATCAATTTTGTGACGATTTTACGAGGTATTGTCTCGGCAAGACAAAACGAGACAATATTGTCTCGTTTAAAGTAAAACAGATAAAAAAAAAACTGATAGAATATGAAGTTTATGTATTAACAGATAAACGAAAAATCAAAACAATTTTTTTTATATCCAGAAATATCCGTCCAAAATGCTTCGATATGTTCGTTCGGAAGTGGAGCAAAGTTTTTATTATTGTATGAAAGCGAAGGGAAACCAGTTTCAACACTTAATAAAATAACATTTTTCATTCATTGATATATCCAACCCAAAATTTAAAAACTCGTATGTCATCTTGAGCATTACTGAAAAAGCTTTAAAATGAGATGTAACACAACATAGGGTGCCTTTTAAAGTTTAAGGGTATTTTACGCCTCTGCTAAGGTATAGCTTCCAAGACATCAAAACAAAGCCATCATTTGTCCCTCTTGAAAGAAAACAACGTGTCTCAGTTTTTTTAATTCCGATATTTTCAAGGTGGGAAGTTTTAATTGGAACACCCTATATATACTGTTCCATGGATTCATGGAAAATAAGACTATAAGTCTAAACTTATCTTTATTTAACTAAACTTAACTCTATCCAAAGTGGCTTCTTTTACCTACTAGAAGGCATCGAAGGTGGCAAAATATTTTAGTTTTCCGAATAACTCTTTACAGTTAGAGAAAGCATTTTAATGCTTTGTCTGATTTGGACAGGTATGCTAGTACTCGTGTATGGATGTCACTTGTTGATATAATAACGCAAGTAATTACATTTACCGAAATGGGAAATATATTATCTACACCTCCATCCAAATCAAATTAAAAAAATGCTTTTTTAATACATGCAACTGGTTTAAAATTGATGCAAACATAAGTTCACAATCAGTACTTATAATTATCCGTATTTTTCAGTAGTCAAAAGTTCAAATCAAAAATTAAAAAAAGAATCTGCTTTCATAATAGATAAAAGTGGTTTAAAAATTATGTAAACATAAACTCATAATCAATATAATTGGGTCTCCGTATTTTTCAATAGTCCAAAAATTCAAGCGAAAAATGTTTTTATAAATTGTTAAATTAAATATTATCTAAATTAAAATAATATAATTTTATTACATTTTACGCTATTACAAAGTGAATTAATGATTAAATTACAGATATAAATGAAAAAGTTATAAAAAATTTACCTATAATGCATACATGGACACTTACCTGTTACATGCTATATTGTCAGAAAGTTGCGGCATTTTTTAAGCAGTTTTTCTTTCTTTTTTAACAATTCCTGTTAATGTAAAATAAAATTGTTGTCCCTGTCCCAAAGCTTCACAAACAATTGAAAAAGCTTTGAAAGAATATTGAATGCGCATTCAAGAAGACAATGATGATAATTTAACAGACTTAAAAAGTGTGCACTATAGGGACATTCCCATTACATTTTTATCTTTACTAGTTTCTGATATACTTACCCTATAATTCTATTTGACATGTAGTCTCTTGATATACTCGTACATAATGAAAAAACCCAGTCGTAAAAATTTTTACCAGCCTTAGTTGCGAGTTAATTTTAAATGTACGTTTTTGCCACACATTAAAAGTTAATAGTTTCGAATAAATGTTGGTAGTATTTTTTTCTTACAATTTCATCCTTTAAACTTAATTATTATGTACGAGTAGGTAGCATATAATAGAGTCTGAAAACAACTAGTAAAATTTTGATTACTTTCAGTTATAGTATAGGTCTAACTTACAATTAAATATACTTATATGTAAGAGATGTAATACCTACATTATAAATATATTGCCTATTTTATTTTTAGATTTTCTGAGACAATTACGACATGTGTGACTAAGTGACACATTCAGAGAATTTTGGATTGCTTTGACTGTGCATAAGTCCCATAATTGTTGAGCTATTTCTGTATCCAGGAGTTAATGAGGAAATGGAACATTATTACAAATTAATTGTAGTGGAAACTGAAAAAAAAATAAACGATTAGACACACGAAAGTTATTTTTGTGAAATGTCATAAAAATAATAAAGCTACTTATTATAGGAAGTAAACATCAAAATATGTTTTCATAATAAGTTATAAAAGTGTTTGTCTCCAAATACAGGATGTGTTGTGTTATATGGGGTGTTTCAGACTTAATTTTCTAAACAAAAGATTTGAATTCGATTAGTCAAAATTAAAAAAAAAATCTATAAAGGAATGTTCAGAAACGCTTTGTTTTCATATTGAAATTTTATAAAAAAAATATCTAAAAAGATTCTTGACATACACAGAAAAGAATCGTTTACTTTGATCGTTGAGTATGAAATATACATTTTCAAAAACTTTCATGGCTATTTTTTTAATTTTGGCCTGACCTGTCTGCTGCTAGATTTGGACTAAGTACAGTTAGGATAGTTATTAAACAGGCACCAACATTTCGGGATGTTTCGTAAAATTTTCGTTTGCAAATAATAAAAAGATTTTCCATTTTTTGCACACTTAATAGCGCACACTACACTTATTCGATTAATTTGTAAAACATCCAGCATCTCCGAAATTAGCCACTTTCAGCTCTATATACAGGGTGTCCGGAAAGGTCATGTCAAAAATGAACGGGTATGCAAGGGAGCTCAAAATAGTTGTAGCACTTCATAAAAAATTTTACCCTATAGGTCTTCGTTATTGAGTTATTCGCCTTCAAAGAAATAAGTTTGAAGACAAATTCCAATTATAACTTCTAAGTCATAACCATAATAACAATGAAATTTGGGCAATTAAAGTAACTCATGGTAATGTTCATTTCTAAGTTTAAACTGATATTCAATATGCTTGGATTACACAGAAGCAGACGAAATTATCCATTTAAATTTATACATCTTTGACAGCGTTGCCAAATTTGGCGTTTTTCTTTCATAGTTCGATTCCTTTCTCACTTTGCTAAAAAAGAGGTATACCGTACATCAGTCGATATCTTGTGCCGTTTTTGAGAAAATCGAATTTTATTAACAACATACATTTATTATATCAAAAATGCGATTTTTGCAAAAATCTTGGAAATTGAGATGACTGTCAACAAGCATGTATAATTATTAGCAGTTAGATATTTCTCATAAATCATTTTGACATCATTTGTTGATTCAATATCATGGAGGATTTTAGCTATGAAGAATTTGCAGATAATCATCTAATGTACGAACTTGCAAAATGTAATGCTTCTGAAGTTGTTCGGATTTACGCCGACCGCTTTCCAAAGAGAATAGAATTTGCATATTTGAAGTGACGAAAACCCCCATACTATTATTCAGACAAAACAGTAAAAAAAATGTATAATTAATATATGGATGGGAATAATTGGAAACTACTTTAAGTGGGACCACATTCATCATTGATGACGCTTTAAATGGGGATAAATATCTACATTTACTGCAAGAACTCCTTAACCCGTTATTGGAAGACATGCCTTTAAATATTATGAAATAACATGTGGCTTATGCCCAGTAGTGCACCCCGTTTTAGTAGGGCAGTAAGAGTTTATTTAAATACCACATTTTCCGATCGATGGATCGGTCGAGATAGTCTTTTTCCGTGGTCGCCTCGGTGTCCCGATCTTAATTCTCTCGATTTTTGTCATCTTAAGTCTTGTTTATCAAACTCCTATAAAATAGTAGGTAGAGAAAAATTATTAAATCGCATAATTACATACGCCGACATCATTAGAAATGATCACCACATGTTATTTTGATTATAGCAGAGGGGTTTGAGCAATTTCAGAAAATGCATTGAAGTTCAAGGTGCATATATTAAACATCTCTTTTTTCTTTGAATTCTATAGGAACCAAGATTTTTACAAAAATGTTAGTATCACATTTTTGATACAATAAATGTATGTTTGTTAATAAAATTCGATTTTCTCAAAAACGGTACAAGATATGGACTGATGTACGGTATACCTTTTTTTTAACAAAGTGAGGGAGGAATCGAACCATGAAAGAAAAATGTCAAATTTGACAACACTGTCAAAAATGTATAAATTTAATAAATGGATAATTTTGTCTGATCCTGTATAATCCAGTCATATTGAATATTATAAGTTTAAACTTGGAAATGAATGTTACCATGAGTTACTTTAATTACCCAAATTTCATTGTTCTCATGTCTTAGAACTTAGAAGTTATAATTGGAATTTGTGTTTTAAACTTTCCTTCTTTGAAGGTGAATAACTCCAAAACGAAGCCCCATAAAAAAAAATTATATGAAGTACTACCTACTATTATTTTGAGCTTCCCTGTACACCCCTTCATTTTTGACGTCCTTTTCGGACAACCTGTATATAAAAATATATTTTCTTTTTGATGGTAGACGCTGCCTTTTTTATTTAATGACTTTTATGATCACTCACTATATCTCTAACAGAAATTAGGTACCTATGTATATTTTTTGAAACATTAAATAAAACAGAATTATAAATAATATATCTTAAAATTTTACTAGCCTTTAAATTACGGATTTGTTATTTCCTTGCAATTGCCTTTCTTCTATTTGTAGTTTCTAAGAAATAACCATTCTCACTTTTGTCGCAAGTCACAGCTGGGCCGGCAACTTTTAGGTTATGAATTAGTGAAGTGAAATGAAAAGTAAGGTTTTGTTTTTATTATGTGAAAACTTTATTTTATCTTCTCCATTCCTTCATAGAAGATAGATTTGAGAATCTACAATGACACTCACAGAATATATTTCCACATTATCCGACAATCCTTACTTTGGTGCTGGATTTGGATTATTTGGTGTAGGAGCTGGAGCTGCCTTGCTACGAAAAGGATTCCAAGCCTCTCTTATATTTTTTAGAAGGCACTACATGATTACTTTAGAAGTCCCATGTCGAGACAAATCTTACCAATGGTTGCTACATTGGATGACTACTAAAGGTGCTCGTCAAACACAGCATCTTAGTGTTGAAACTAGTTTCGAACAAAAAGATAGCGGACACATAAAAACTAAATATGATTTTATACCAAGTATAGGGACTCATTTTTTTAGGTAAGTTAGATATTTAAAATTATATGTTTTTTATAATTATTGTATTTTATTGTTTTAGATATGGAAGTACGTGGATACGTGTAGAACGAACTAGAGAACAGCATACGTTAGATTTACATATGGGAACTCCCTGGGAAACTGTGCAACTGACAGCTTTTGGACGAAACAAAAGTCTTTACTTCAGAATACTTGAAGAAGGTATTGTTATACATAGCCTTCATAAATGTATACAAGCCACGTTACCGCTAAGCTTAGGCAACACAGCAATGCACTATTGGTAGTGGTAACAAAAATTTCCTAAATCTTAGCATCACCAATATTAATGATTCGTACCAATGAACAATGACAAACCGTTATGTTCGGGATAATGTGATCGCTGGTTTGTTGAATAAAATCTCATGAAAAATTACACCCGATGAAACAGAATATTGGGTTTTAATGTAATCTTGATCTTATTGTTTTAATTTTACTGAAATTTATTTGCCAATGTGAAGGAAACAAAATTACTGTTCCGAACAAAATTACTGGTTACTTGGCTTGTAATCATTTATGAAAGTTCTGTATGTAGTACCTAATAATAGTTATGTGAGTTAATAAGAAAATAAGTTCATCATTAGAAAGTTGGTGGGAAATTTTATCAGACGCACTCTGTCAAACTTTCTGCTCATATAGACAGGGACTAATTGTGTAATTGAATTTAATAACAAATGAGTTTGAAATCTCAAATAAATTATGCCCTTTCTAGTTTAATGAAAGTAAGCAATTCTTGTACCTCTGATAATATTGTTACTAAAATTATTACGAGCATGACATTTTAAATAGAAAACACTTTTAAGTTCCAAACTTTATGGAATTGCTAAATCAAAATTAATGTAAAATACTTATCCACATATGTTTCAAATTGTTAAATATAGTATGCATTCGAACCATTGCATACAGTTTAAAAATAAACAGTGAAACATTATGCAAACAAATTTTAATTAACAATATATTCTTAATTAATTAATTGTACTATAATTCGTGTCTCATACAATATTGTCAGCTAGACAGATGGCTTTAACTCAACACGAAGGTAAAACAATAATGTACGCTGCATTGGGCAGTGACTGGAGACCTTTCGGACATCCAAGACGGAAGAGACCTATTTCTTCAGTAATATTGGACGATGGGATCAGTGATAGAATTTTAAAAGACTGCCAAGAATTTATTTCGAATCCATTCTGGTATATAGAAAGAGGAATTCCATATAGAAGAGGTAAATCCATTATTACATTATTTACAATTTGTAAAATATTTATTCACCGCATAATTTCTTTTCATTTGCTTTTATAAAGTATGTCATTATTTGTTTTAATATACAGGGCATACCTGACTACGTGCTACAGTTTAGCAGTAGGTAGAACTTAGGTTGCCAACAGTGTCATTTTGATCAGAAGATTTCGGGTTTTGGGATCATTCTTTGGGCTTCGGATTTTAAGTAAAATTATTTGGGTTCCCTAAATACTCATATATATAGAAAGTTCATAATGACAACAAAATCAAAGCGATAACATCACATATTTATTTTTCAGAAAATTCTTTAATAACTAGGGCTGTCAGGTGTCCCGATTTAGGCGGGATTGTCCCGATTTTATTTGATTTGTCCCGCGTCCCGCCTCGCTCTTAATCGGGACGCAAAAATCCCGACTTTAAGTTATGTCGCATAAAGACGTATTTATACAGAGCGCACTGCTGGAATTTGCACCGGCAAGGGGGGAATTAGGTCTTTGCTAGTTTATTTAATTTTTAATTCCCGTGCCACATGGAGACAATTTGTGCCATCACTTACCACCACATAAGTAAGTAAATTTCATTATATTTATAAATGAAACAGATGCAGTTTTGGAAACTATGATTAATTATTTAAATAAGTGGTTTAACTATGATGACACTAGATTAAAATCATTAGAACTCATAACTCTGGAAAATGATTTTAATTTTGACAAAATTGTAGAAGTTGCCGAGAATTTTGAAATTGCAATAAATCAGGATTTATTGTTTGAGGAATATTCAAAGTTAAAATTGTTCTTGGCTGAACCCGATACCACTATTTAAAAATAATTTAATTTAAATCATTTTGTTATGACCAAAAATGGGTGTATTTCTTTACAAATGATATAGGCCCAAACCTGGAAAAGATTTGCAATTTTGTTTTCTCCTTGCCTCATTCTAATGCGTCTTCAGAACGTGTATTTAGCTTTATGAATAAAGTGTGGAGAAGGAAGAGAAACTCCCTGTTAATGAAAACCGTAGAAGCCGAACTAATGGTTAAGTTTAATTTTAAAATGACTTGCAATGAATTTTTCAATTATCTGAAAACCGAGACAGGAAAAAAAATTTGCGACGCGAAATCTAATGAAAAATATTTGCAATAATTTGTTAAGTATGTACAATGTTAAACAATAAAGCAATATACTTTGTATATTAAGCCTTTAATTTAACTTCCCTTTGTGCTGACTCAAATGTCCCGATTTTTAGTGTTGGAAACCTTACAGCCCTAAATAACACAACATAACCAGAATTTATTGGTTAATTTTTATGTACTCTCTCTCTCTGTGTAGATTATGTTATAGAATAAATCATTTTTTAGATCAAAAGTATTGCTCTAAGCAATATGTCACAGTTACACCTTATATACAAAAAAATACCAGTCTTTTCTATTCTAAGAAAATTTGAAAATTCATTGAAACAAAAAATAAAAAACTTCCATCCTTAAGTAAATATGAGAATTATCTATTCTACTTTAATTAAGGGATTACACCACCTTGAGATTTACAGAAAATCAGTTTTGTTTGTATACAAGGTGTATCTAAATAACACCGAAAAAATTCAAGGGGCGATTCTCCGATGAAAATTAATAGGGGTCTGGTATAAAATTTTTTGAAAGAACCCTCCCCTGAAAAGTTACGCCCCTCCTAAAATTACAAAAAAAAATTGTTTTTCTTTTTTATCTTCCATGTACATCAAGCTAAAGAAACCAAACTTGGTGAACATTATCTGTCAATAAAACTACACTTTTTGAAATTTTTTCAACCCTGAACTATTATTGTAAGGGGTTGAAATAATCAACCCCTATGACATTTTTTCTTATAATTTTTTTTTCGATAAAATTTTTTCCTTTTAAAAAATATGTCTAAAAAACCCCATTCATTTACTAACTTTTTGATCTCTTCAAGTTTCTTCGAAAAGTTAAGGATTTATGACAAAAAAAATAAATGTATTGTAATGTATTTTTAAAAAGATAAGCTGTTTAACGCGAGTGTATTTTGCCGAAAATGTCATAGGGGTTGATTATTTCAACCCCTTACAAAAATAGTTCAGGGTTGAAAAAATTTCAAAAAGTGTAGTTTTATTGACAGATAATGTTCACCAAGTTTTGTTTCTTTAGCTTGATGTACATGGAAGATAAAAAAGAAAAACAATTTTTTTTTGTAATTTTAGGAGGGGCGTAACTTTTCAGGGGAGGGTTTTTTCAAAAAATTTTATACCAAAGACCCCTATTAATTTTCATCGGAGAATCGCCCCTTGAATTTTTTCGGTGTTATTTAGATACACCCTGTATATTTATTGTTTATACTTTTAAGAGTATTTTAAGCAGTTAATCATATGAAAATTCATGCGCAACAAAGTACGCCCACATCTCAGGTAGCGAGTTAATAGGTACAAGCAGAGAAAACTTTGAAAAGGGGTATTGTATACTTTTATAAAAGATATTCTGAATCGGTCCTTTATAATGTTAGTTATTAATAAGCTTAGTATCTCAACGTAAATATTTTTATTTAAATAATTTCTATTAGTGTACAATTGCCCCATTGTACATTTCAGTATATTTTTCTGCACTCAGGGTATTTATCGATTTAATTAAGTCATTGCAGAGTACAGTCCATTATCTGATGGTATTTGGTTTTAAGAGGATGATGTACTTTTTTCTTTTTTCTCCAAAATACTTTCTTCAAAATGGTGGACAAGATATCTTAAGATTTACTAAACCGATTTTGATTAAATTTATATCACATATTCTTTATGATACATATTTAAAATGTGGCATAGGATTTTTATGATTAGATTAGACGTATATTTTTTATAATTTTTCAAAAATTTAGATACAAATTTGATTTTTTTTTTCTCAAACAGCTGTCATTTCTACAAAGATTCTTAAAAAAATTCCCTATGACACATTTTAGGTATTATTTTTCAGTTCTGAATAAGTAAGCAATTTTTTTTTATTTTTCACATGATGCCTGATAGAAAAAAAAGAGGATCCTAAGTGGATCTCTGCCATTTAAAAATTTTTTTTTTATTAATTTTATTTTTGAATTGTTCATAAAACTGATATATTTATGTAAAATAAAAATTATTTTACTGTGAATTAATTTTGATGGATTTTTTTTTGTAAATTCAAGGCTTTTTTGTGAAAAATTTTATACATTATTATTTTTCAAATATTCTCCATCACTAGCCACTACTTTTTCCCACCTTTCTGTCAGCATACAGATTCCACATCGAAAGAACAAATCATCTTTTGATGCTATGAATCAATCGATCCAATTTGTCATATCTTTGTAAGATTGAAAGCACTGCTTAGCCAGGCCATGTATTAAACCAATGGAGCAATATCTAGTGAATATGGCGGGTAGAGTAAAATATTTCATTTCAGCATTTCTAAGTATTTTTTGACTTCATAAGCAACATGTAGTCGAGCATTGTCATGTTGGAAAAATACTTTTACGTGTCTTTGCTCGAATTGCAGCCATTTTTCTTCAATGCACAGCTCAAACGCATCAACTGTGTTCGGTTGCGTTCACCAGTGATGGTTTTATTAGTTTGAAGCAGCTCATAGTACACAATACAAAGCTGGTTCCACCAAATATAGAGCATGAGCTTCGAACTATCAATATTCCGCCTTACCATCGATGTTGATGCATGACCAGGCAAACCCTACGATTTCGTACACTTAGGATTATCACAGCACATCCATTTTTCCTCGTCAGTGACGATACGGTGCAAAAAACTCTTTCTTTTTTGCTTTTGAAACAATTGTTCACACGTGAAAAATCGTCGTTTAACATTTCGCGGCTTCAATTTATATGGCACCGTAACCATGGTATTTTAACCCGTTTTTCCGAGCTTCAACTTATTTAGTTTTGAAGAATTCTACCTGATTTTAATGTTTCTAACACCTTGTATTTTTAATTTCTAATTCAATGTATTTTTTTATTTTAGGTTATCTTTTATACGGACCTCCCGGTTGCGGAAAATCCTCGTACATCACAGCTTTAGCAGGAGAACTAGGCTTTTCAATATGTGTACTCAATCTATCAGAAAGAGGTCTATCTGATGACCGGCTAAACCATCTGCTCAGTGTCGCACCTCAACAAAGTATAATTTTGTTAGAAGATATAGATGCAGCGTTTGTTTCGAGAGAAGACACTCCACAACAGAAATCCGCATACGAGGGATTAAACAGAGTTACCTTTAGCGGTTTATTGAACTGTTTGGATGGCGTGGCTAGCACAGAAGCTAGGATGGTGTTTATGACCACAAATTATTTAGAAAGGTAAAGATTTTTGCATCCATACAGTAGGTTTAACAAACTAGTCACAAAAATTAATATAATAATACGAATTGTGTATGGTTGGCGCCACTTTTCGATACCCAGTTTCAAATTTCTTCTGTAATAACACATACTTTCCTATAAATTTTTTGATTTCATTGCTACGTTAACATTCTCTCTTCAGCTTCTTCTCGGACAAATATTAAGGGATTAAAAAAAATCCTATAATTTTAGGTGATTGTCAAAAGGCTGCAACTTGGCGAAAAATGTGGTCATAGGGCAATAAAAAAAAAAACAAATTGCAGCTTGAAGTTTCTAGTGTCAGGATATGAAAGTCAAACATATTTCTCATCTTTCAGAAATCATAATCCAGCAGAAACAAAATTTTCAAAATTTTTGCTTCCGTTTCAAAAGGTCCATAGGTTTCCATAAATAAATTTTTTTAGGTAATTCCACTTCTCAGTTCTTTTAGTTTGATTCATCCTCTTTAATTTGAGCTGTTTAAGAGGTTTATATGATGATTTGTCACTGAGTTAACGTCATTCAAAACAAAAGTGAAGGTCACTTTGGCATTGATAACTCTGACAAACAAAAAGTTTCATATACTTTTTAAGAAAGTATGACAACCCCCTGTATTTTGATTCGCTGAAGACAATAGAGCAATCAGATATGCTCCATCACGTCAGGATTTTTACCTAACCTCTAAAAATAAACGGTGTTTCAGAAATATTTTCTTATTTTAGCCTTTAAAAAAGATATTCAGAATGTATATATCCAAACAAATTAATAGTAAAAGAAAGCTTAATAGTCCAACTAAATTACACTTGAAGAAAAAAAAATTGTTACCTAGATTTTTGTAAGTGGAAATGGTAAAAGGGCTTATAATAAACCTATAAAAAATAAATGCATGAGCAGGCGGCGGAGGGTTGATTTGGGGGGTTGAAAAGTTATGAAAAATTGTATTATTGGGATTTCTGGCAAAAGTTGACGTCAAACACAAAAGTATCCAATACAAAAGTTGTAGATCATGCAAAAATCTACAACTTTTGTAGAGGTCTCTTTTTAACAGAACCTCAAAATTTCCGAGAAAAATGCGAAAAACAGTTTTTTTTTATTTTTCGTTTTTTATTTCTCATTTCCGCAAAAATAATTTAATTTTAAGGAAACTTAGTGAAAGTATTTCTTTCTGTGTCTTAATAAATAACCACAAATTTTTTTAGATAAAGAAATCAAGAAGTTTCTGAGATATTCATTTTTTCCGCCTGAAACACTTTTTTTTCAAAGAAAAATTCTATTTAGAAAAATCATCATACAGAGTTCTGCCGGTAATCATTTTTTTGGTTTTGACATATACTTTTTGGTGAAATAAAAACATCTGTAATCACATTTCAAAAATATGCTCAAAAATGCAAAAAAATAAAAAATGACTTGCAACAATGAATTTTTCAGTAATTGTTGATAATTTTTTTAAATTAAAAAACATTTAAAAACTGATTACACCATTGAAGTCTACGGAAAAAAATTAAAAAAAAAAAACTGTCTTATTGTTTGACCCTAAACTTTATTTTTGTATAGTATTGCTATAAACATCTAAGTCGAATCGAATCGAATCTGTCGCATGTCAATGCACAAATTCCATTTCAGCAATACAAAGTATTTTCAAAGTCTACTGTTGACTTGAAATACAAAAACCCGAAATTTTGCAAAATCGTTTTATTTTTTTCTGGCTTTATTTGAAAGCAAATTTTAAAATAAATTGCTTATTTATATTGTCACTTTTTTCACTCTATCCATGGCGTCAACATTTTTGCAATCCGATGTTTCGTCTTCGAGGGGCCATCATTGGATTAATTTTTTTAAATATGTCGCCGCTGTGTGTATTGACTTTTATAATGTTATGACTTCTGCCAATGGATATTTTAACAGCGTTCAGAGCCGTATTCGGGAACAATTTTAAATGACAGCTAAAAACCTGTCATATTACAATAGTAATATCCTCTAACTCAGAATTAAAAACGACTTTAGATTTTGTCAGATAGATTTTTAGCAGCGATGTATTTAAAAAAATTAACTTGATGATAGCCACTCGAAGACGAAACGTCAGATTGCAAAAATGTTGATGCCATTGTATCGAGCGAAAAAAGTGGCATTGTAAATAAGTAATTTATTTTAAAATTCGTTTTCAAATAAAGCCAGAAAAAAATTAAACAATTTTGCAAACATTCGGGTTTTTTCAGATATCTACGGAATTACCCGGAATTTTAAAACTTGCTAAACGGCATATTGTTAGGTATAAAAAAAACACATCCTTATTGAAAAAAACTGAAAAACTTTATCTTGGACACACTGTATATCTATGAATTTATCAAAATTTAAAAAAATTAAGTACAATAATCGATTCTATGGAAAAAAAATTATTTACTTTATTCACTATTTGACTTATGTTTATATAGCAATACTGTACAAAAATAAAGTTTTGGGTCAAACAATGAGACAGTTTTTTTGTATTTTTTCCGTACAGTTGAACGGTGTAATCAGTTTTTATTTTTTTTTTTAATTTAAACAAATTATCAATTACTGAAAAATTCATTGTTACAAGTCATTTTTTTGCATTTTTGAGCATGTTTTTGAACTGTGATTACAGATTTTTTTATTTCATCAAAAAGTATATATCAAAACGAAAATAATAATTACCGGCAGAACTCTATACGATGTTTTTTCTAAGTAGAATTTTTCTTTGAAAAAAAAAGTGTTTCAGACCGGAAAAATGAATGTCTCTTCTTAATTTTTTTATCTAAAAAAATTTGTCGTTATTTAAGAAAGGTATACTTTCACCAAGTTTTGTCAGAATTAAATTATTTTTGAGGAAATGAGAAATAAAAAACGAAAAATCAGAAAAAAACCTGTTCTCGCATTTTTCTCGGAAATTTTGAAAAAGTTGTAGAGTTTTACATGATCTACAACTTTTGTATTAGATACTTTTTTGTTTGACGTCAACTTTCACTAGAAATCCCAATGATACAGTTTTTCATAAATTTTCAACCCCCGAAATCAACCCTCCGCCGCCCCTGCTAACACATTTATTATTATTATTTATTTCATTTATTATAAGCCACTTTACCATTTCCACTTATAAAATTCCAGGTAACAATTTTCTTTTTTTCCCCTCTAAATGTGACTCTTTATTAGGTAAGCGAGAACCGTTTATGTTTTCACATTCATTTAATCGCAAAGTGAAGTTTGCGATAGTTTGTTGAAGCATTGCACAAGGAATAGTGTTGATTTCTTTTGCAATTTTTTTTTTCAATTCTCTCAAATACTGCACCATTAGAGTGTATACTTTACTCTTAAGGTAGCCCCATAAGAAAAAAATCGGCTGGGATCAAATCGGGACTTCTCACTGGCCAGATGTCTCCACTGCCACTGATAACTCTTTCTGAGAATAACTGATGAAGAACATCCAACGATTGAATCATTGAATGAGAAGTGAGTCTTTCTTGCTGGAACAAAGTGTTGTCTCTGAATTACAGGTGTTAAAAATGTTCAGATCATATGGCAGTAGCGCCCATATGTAACTGTTTGAGTTGATCACGATTATCTTCAAAAAAAATAGGGGTCAATGACTCCTTAGTTTGATATGGCAGCCCAGACGACTGTTTTGGGTAAATGTGATGGTTTCTGATGATGGTTTTTGGGTTCTGCTCAGCCCAGTATCGATAGTTCTGCTTATTAACATGACCGTTTATGTGAAAATTTGATTAATAAAAAAACCATAATATGTTATTGCAACTAGGTACATTATAACGATTCCTGTACAGGCGACTCACAACAACTTAAGAATCATTGTTCCATGGTAACAAAAACTTTACAAAGTTAAAAAGCATTTGCCACCAGCAGAGTTGCGACGATTTAAATCAATTTGATTTAAATTGTGATTTAAATCATGATTTAACTGAAATTGTGTATAGCAATAATCTAAGTAAATCAAACTTCAGAAAATTCAAATAAAAAGTACAGTTTTTCCGGAGGATTTTCAGTCGGTCCACAAGCCCTTGCATTTCTACATTACACTTTTTAATGTAGCTCTACTACCACGTTTTCCATCAAGCTTACTTGATTTTTCAATCAAATATTGCCGAATAGGATCTTTTTTCCTTCCACTTCTATTAGAGAATTGTTGTGTTCGAAGAAATTGATGTCTAAAAAAAAAGGACGCAATCAGGAAATATCTACTTCGTGACAGAGATCAGGAATCAGGAAATGTTTTTTCCGCAACAAAGAAGACCCGGAGAAATGACATGTCCACCCGGAGCCTGGAGATGTACCATCAAAACCCGAAGACTCCGGGTCAAACCCGGAGATCTGGCAATTTTCAAGTTCTGACAGGAATTTTCATGTATGCTCTAGGTTAATTTACAGTAATTATAGAAAGATAGAAGGCACACATAGGGACACGGATCGAGAGGAAAGTATTGATACTTGATATCGGATTGAAACAGAAAGTATCGATACTTTAAAATATCGATACTAAAATATCCGTGGGTAAACATGAAAAAAAAGATGTTTAGAGATGTTAAAAAAAAGTAATCTGAAGCTTTCGAGAAAAAAAAATTAAAAATTCTAACCTGTACATTTCACAGAACACACGCATGACACTATATACTTTATGTACTTTCAGAACATCTGTAATGAACAGTAAACATTGTTTAACACATTTTCGCAAATTTCAAGTAAAAAAGTATGTATTTAATAAATAAATATTTGTTGTTTCAATCCATTTACAATTCATAGTGTTATTGAAGTTCTCCCACCCGTTTCATCTGTGTTCATCAACAAATTTGGAAACTTACAAAGTAAAATAAGCTGAACGTAAAGTAAATTAAAAAATGATAGGATACTATTGCTTCAGTATCAATTAGTGCTGGCAAAAACCAGAAAAAGTGAAACCGGTTAAGCGGGTTCCGTAAAAACCGATTTCAGATAAAACCGGTTAATTGTCTAAAAAAAAATCTGGAAGTCAAATTTGTTTACGAAGAAATCGATCTCCAAAAATAAAAAAAGGTCAATTACAATTGGACAAATCGATGTCTAAAAAAACAAGGAAGTAGGTCATCGAATAATCGGATATTCGAAGATTTGAATAACCGAATAACCGGTTTTCGGATATTTGAAGAATCGAATAACCGGTTTTCGGATTTCATAAAAATCCAAATTATCCGAAACCGGTTAACCGACTATCGAAAAAATCAGTTTCAGTTGCCAGCACTAGTATCAATATTAGTATAAAGTAACGAAAGTAAAGTATCGATACCAAAATACCTTGGTATCGAAACAAAAGTATCGATACCCTCTAAGTATTGAATCGTTCGCGACCCTAGGTAGGTTACCTACACTACACCTATTCCATTTGTAAGTTTAAACAAAAATTTTCTCTGTTAATATAAGTACTAATACATTGTTAATGTCAATTATTAGGATGTTTATGTAAAAAATAAATAATCAAAAAAAATTATAATTTTTTGATTAAAAAAAAATCATGATTTTTTATTTTATTTTTTTTAAATCGTGATTGTTATCAACCCTGGCCACCAGCGGCATTTCTCTGGAACGTGCCTATTACACCAGCGTATGGAATCAAAAACAAATATATTAGCTATAGCTCAAAATCACTGGAAATCTCTATTTTTTGTTAAAGTAGTTAAGATTTTGAAAGTACACAGGGTCAACATAAAAACTTTTTTTCTCTAAAATGCCTCCTTGTGAAGCAATTTTTAACCAATTTTGAGTATTAAAATGCCCATAGATCCCCAAGAATGTATACTTTAGAGAAAAAAGTGCAAGAACAAAAAGGGAACAGAACAATATTTTGTCTGTGACTGTGTAATTAATTACTCGGGAACTAATTATCGTACAGAAAATCTAAGCAGGGTTTTGAAAACTTCAAACTTCAAAGTATCCTCTATTAGACCAGGCAGGATCTGTTTTGGTGTAGATATTTTATATAGTATCGCTAATTTTTGCTTTAATGGCTCCAAAATGATATAACAAAACATAATTTCATTATGCGCGCGCTTCAAAACGTGTGCTAAATATTAAACAAATTGTGAAAAAATTGGAAAAAATTATATTTTTTTTCTCTTTTTTTCAACACAGTTCAAAAACTATTCATTTTAGAGAAAAATTGAAGAGGAAAAAAAGATTCGTAATTAAATTTTACACAAGATGTACCCATTTTCAAATAAAAAATACATAATTATTGCAAATATAGCAAAAACAAAAACAAGTGAAAAAAATTACAATATTTTTGCGATTTTTTTAAAAGTACTTATAAGTAGGATCTTCATATTTGGCCAAAAAAATATTTTTGATATAGGTAATAAAACATTACACCAATTTTCGTTAAAATCGGTCTGACAGTTTTCGAGTAATAATTTTGCAATCCAGATTTTTGAAAAATAATTGAAATTTTTGCAAATTACCTAAACCTAAATTAAGACTTCTAGACACTTGAAAATTTTATCACATAAAAAGGGCACTCAAACTTTAAAATGAGTCCAGAAAAATGGAAATCCGTTAATTAGGAGAGCCGTGGTAATTGTTTAAAGATATGCGTAATTTTTGCGCTTATAAACAAATAGAATAACTTAATAAATTCATTATAATTATTATTTTTTTAAATTATGCTTTTAAAGTTCTCGGAAAGATGCTTCTTTAAACAAAAAAGTGATTCGTTAATTGGTTCCAGAGTTAGTTATAATCGATCAAAGTTGACCGACATTTGTGACGTAACTATGATGTCTGGAGGGCTGTTTTTTAAACAAATACCTTTGTTATTCCGAGTACCTTCTGGGAGTGAATTTGCAAAACTTGCGCCCTTGTGCAACCCATATAAAATGTCGATTAAAACTATTGGACTGAGCATGAAATTCACGAAAAATCTATGGGAGGTAGTGGTGGGGGGAGTCGAGAGCACGTTCAAAATAGCGGCGTGCTTAAAAATTTTGATTATCTTGGCTTCTAGTGGTCCGATTTTGATGTTTTTTTTTAAATCGATGTCTCGCGAGCTGAAAAAAAAAGAATAGTTTTTTCAACTCAACAAATTGTAGAAAAGCACAAAAATACTAGTAAACACAGTTAAATTGTGCAAACAAGCATACAAGCACAAAAAATTACGAACGTCTTTGGATTAACATTTAATCTAGGGTCTTAGTTGCTGACTTTACCTTGGTAATTTCTGAAACACCAACTTAAGAAAATCAAATTTATTGAGAGCCAAAACAAATCTGGTCATGTGGAACTCGGGCATTTATGAAGGCACTGTAGTTAATGTTAAATTTCAGGTTAGACGCTGCACTGATTCGTCCAGGCAGAGTGGACCTTAAAGAATATATAGGGTGGTGTTCTAAAAGCCAAATTGAGAAGATGTTTTTGAGGTTTTATGATGGGGAGGATGCAAAATCTCAAGCAAAAGTGTTTGCTGAAAAAGTTGCATTATTTAACAAAAATGTGAGTCCGGCTCAAATCCAGGGATTCTTCATGTTCCACAAAAATTCGCACCCACAAGAAGTTATTGATGATTGTAAACTTATTTGGGAACTATAGAATTAATAAGTGCAAAATGTTATTTTTTTTACTGTACATATAATTAACTTGCAGAGATTTATTAAAACTTAAATAAATATAATTTTCAAATTATTTTTATTGTGTATGATGACCGTTTTGTGTTGTATACAGATGTGACGAACCTGTATGATTCATTCGAGTTATGCGAACCATGTTATGATTCATTTTTCACGTCAGTTTGCAATTTAGTAGATATACTTTTTGGGATTGATCAAATTCTCAAGGTAAACGACACCTAAAAACAACTTACGAGAAATGCAGACAAATGGTTTGTTCAGTGGCCACCACGTTCCCCCAATTTTAATCCATTGGAGGTTTATGAATAACGATGTTTATTCTAAATTGGTTGAGAATATTGATCTGAAAGAGGCGTATAATGTTAATAAGTGCGATTCATCCTCTGTGGCTATCCCTAACATTGTATGACTTTCAAAAATCGAAAATATCTTGAAAAAGTTTTATGAACGTCAGGAGTAAAAAAATATTCTAAATAAAATGTTATGCTACCATGAACGTCCATGGGTGTATATCAGAAAAAATGAGGGAACAAAGTAGCCCCTTCCTCCCAGTTTCTACATTTGTTTGTTATGTCTTTTGCAATAGTATCGTTGAGAATTTGCTTAATCGCATCTCTACTAAACTTTAAACTGATACGTGAAAAATTGACATGAATTATTGAATTATTGCAAAAAAGAATTTAAATCTTTTAAAGATACATTTTTGTATATGGGTAAGTAAGGTTAAACCTCATATTTTGTCCTTGAAAATACACAGACCTGTTTTTTGGTTACGTACAGTGTGGAACAGTCAAATGGAATAAATTCAGTATTATTGTGTATATTTATAAAAAATGCCAAGACATATCGATTTTGGATTCTGAAATGACATCCTGCAACGTAAAAATTTCTTCCCCAAATTCAACCTCCTTCAAATGGCAGTTACCAGCGCCGTAGCAGAGTAGGCACACGCCTATGGGCGCAAGCTGCTAGAGGCGCATGGCAGGGAGTTGAATACAAAAATTTATATTTTTGCAAAAAATAAATAAGATCCACTTCTTATTTGTGGAAGGGCGAAATGGGCGGAGACTATTAGACGCCTTCATTATAGCCATCTTTCTCTATCGCGAGGATTTCTATTACTTACTTTATCGCTCTCACGTAACGGCTGATGAACCATGGGGACTTTCCGACCCTGTATCTGAAGTTACGTGAGAGCGATAAAGTAAGCCATAGAAGTCCATGTGATAGACAAGGATGGGTATAGTGAAGGCGTCTAATAGTCACCGCCCATTTCGCCCTTCCACAAATAAGATCCACTTCTTATTTGTGGAAGGGCGAAACGTGCGGTGACTATGAGACGTCTTCATTATAGCCATCCTTCTCTATCGCATGGATTTCTATGGCTTACTTTATCGCTCTCACGTAAATTCAGATAGACCATCGGTACTTTCCTACCCTGTATCTTCTTTTTAGTTGAAAATGTTGAATGTTGAAAAAGAACACTGAAATTGTTTTTGCTAGCCTGCAAGAAGAAAACCCTGTTTTTATATATGTTTTATTTGTTGTAACAAATTTCCTTCGGCAGACCATTAATTTTTGCAATAAATATTATAAATGTACACAATAATTTATATACTGAATTTATTCCGTTTGGCTCTTCCACACTGTATATTTATTCCTTAGAGCACATACTACCACATATGTGATACTACATGGATGAAGTACGTTTACAGTGACAGTGTACGAGTGACAGAGGGGGAAACAGAGTTTGAGTATTATTTTGCTCTCTTGCGCAGGCACGTGATTGGCTAACGCTCGCTATCGCTCGGGCGAAGGGGGGATCTCCCTACCTACTCTTCCTCAACGATTAGAGAGAGAGAGAGCGAGTACCCAGACTATTGCCTTATTTTCTCTCTACAGCCTTTACACTTTTTAATACGCGGTGCTTCCTCCATGTATGTTCTAAGATCTACCCCATTATAGATAAAAAAATAGGTAAAATACTTTTTTTATAAAGTTCCTATAGCATTAATTCTCTATTTCACATTTATCATCGCATTCACATTAACAATTATTTCTATAGTATTCCAAATTTATCTTGTTCACGAGATTTAGATGTTCAGAGGTGATTTGTTCATATATTCAAATTAGAGATGGGCACTTTTCGGAAAAGTGTGTTACCGACATGTCCGTTGGACATGTCGATGAATTGTCCGGACATGTTAGGAAAAGTACTTTTGACCTTGAATCTAATGAGGCACCTATCGCATCTTACACACGGGCATTGTTTTACCGGTCGGTAGCCGATCGTCAGACCTGACGGCGACGTTTCTGTGTAAAGATGTATCTAACTATGTGTAATTTAAAATTTTAGTCGTTGTTTTGCCGATCGTTTTAAATGCCGATCGGCAAAATACCGTCCGTGTGTAAGGAGGCGTATGAGTGATGTCATGTTTTCACAGGTCACTGCTTGAGAGTACACAAAGCAAAATATTTTATTCTACTGAATACATGTCGATATATTTTACTTATTACCTACCTTTATCTTTTTTATAAACTGGTTTCTAATTTTCCTGCCAATACAATTATTTAAATGTTTTTCCATCCTACTGGAATTCTTAAAAATTGTTTTTGAACAGTAGTTACATTTATAATGATTTTTACTCAATTCAGAAAAATATAACCAAACTGTTAAATTTGGCGTCATACTTCATTTATAAACTATTTGTTTATTAAATATTAAATTAAGAATCAACTGATTACTATTTACTAATCGTTAACTTTGGAACTTTGCTAAAAATAATAAAATATGGACATATAAAAGAGGTTATATTTTTAAAATGTCTGGTTCAGTTGAACAATTACCAACAAAATTACAAAAAAATGGCTAAATATCTTTAATTCTACATGTACCAACCTCAAAATTTGTTTGCGGGAATTATGAAATGAACAAATAATTCCGCGCATGCGCATACTACTTTTCAATCTTGAAAAGTGTCCTCAGGACATGTCCACTTTTCACGATATGTCCGATGGACATGTCCAGCTGACATGCCCGCGGCACATCTCTAATTCAAAAATATAAAATTCTTCATTATAAATAATTATATTTATCAGAAGACCTAGGTAAAATTTTGCACAGAAGATGCTTGCCCTGTTATTATGGTCTTCTATTTTTGTCACTCCTAATGCGGACTCTTTTCTTATGTTAAATATGCCTTTTCTCAAAAAACAGAAACGAGGGAGAGATAAGCTTACATGCATACGTAAAACATAAGGACAAATAATGTGTTTGTGAAGTTCGCTGGCATTGTTGTTTTATTCCTTGGAATAAAATAAATCAGTAAAATTAAATTAAAAAAAAAACTAAATATGAAATAATAAAATTAACACTTCCTAACTAAGCGGGAAATATCGGAACTACCTTCAGATAGACTATACTTTCCTGATTTTATATACAAGGTGTTAAATTTTCAATGTTAATTACTTAAACAATCTTATAATTATGATGATGAAACAACCCAAATGATGTTCTAAATTCCTTATTTATTGAAGTAGATTTTTTAGATAGATCTTTTAAACAGGATTATTTAATTATATCTATAAAAGTTTATTTGATCACTCACACATTTATATGTAGGTACCCCTAGACATGCACATACGTATATATTTGTATTATTTCTTTTCTGGCCCTTTTTTCTTTCCCTTTTTGTCTTTCTTTTTTCTAAATTTGCCAAAACCTTTCCTCACCATGGTGCCTCTCCACCAAGCTTGGATTTTCGTAGCTGCTTCATTTCTTTTCTGAAGTATCATTTTCTTTTCTTCCTGTTGTATTTTGTAAATTTTATAGTCATTTATTTCTCTTTCGCGTTTCAAGTACTATAAATGTTACTCTAATTATTATTTGATTTTTAATCAGAAGCATATAATACCTACTGTTTCTTTAAGAATTTTTGTTGCTTCATTCTGTTTTTCTCTTTTGTCTTTCATGGCTTCTATTTTAGCTTCCAGTTGTTTACAGTCCTTGTTATACTTTTTCTCCCACTTAGCTGTTTCAATGATAATATCCTAAAAACGAAACTTATTGTCTAAAATCATTCGAAATTTAAGATTTATCCATCTAAAATAAAACTTGGCCTCTCAATGTTTAATTTCACAGAGGTAAGATATTTTACTAGGAAAATTTTTCAGTAAATCAGTCTACTAACACGTAAAAATGGAGAAAGGAAGAAGGAAATCCTTGGAATGGATTTGAAAAAATTGTTATCAATTTATGTTTCCCCTACTTTCAACAAAAAATGGTTAAGACTTGGTGGATAGGTACAATACATATAGTGAATTCGGAAGTAAATGGACCATACTTGAAGAACAGTTCCATGGAAACTGGATTTTTAAGATAACCGAAGACTAAATATAAATATGAGCTTAAGGCTATCAGTCGCTAAGAACACTTTAAACTGTTTTTTTATTTTCTGTCATAGATCTTATATTGGTAGTGATTTTGAGATAAAACAGATGCCGCTAAAATGTACTGTTCCAGAGAAAAATGAATTTCAATTTTTACTGCA
The DNA here is from genome assembly GCF_000390285.2 of Anoplophora glabripennis. Lineage (NCBI taxonomy): Eukaryota > Metazoa > Arthropoda > Insecta > Coleoptera > Cerambycidae > Anoplophora > Anoplophora glabripennis. The sequence goes on from NW_019416277.1 coordinate 1,287,633, forward strand.
GTCATCTGTTACGGAAAGCCGAACAATTGGGAGTGTTGTAATCTATTACAATATTCTTTGATTTAAATCTCATCCATTAAAAAGTCAGCGTCAGCACTTTTGAAATAATTTTTCAGTAATATCTGAGAACTGACATGTCTGAGGCAATTAAAATTAATCTTCAAACATATCATTCGCTGCGTCAATGGCGTATGGTAGAATTTTCGAAACTATTTTCTCCATCTATGTATATTTCCAGGAAAACTCAATTTCCTACCACTTTTTCAACTCCGATTTGGCTAATTTCTTTTCTAAATGTTGGTAACAGTCCGAATAAGCAGGTATTTAGGAAAAAAAACAATTGAAAAAGTTGCCGGAAAATTGGAAAATTCGATAAAAATTTAAACTTAAATTTAAAATTGAAATTTGGACAGGATCAGTTAGTTTTTAATAAATTCATGTTTTTTTTTCCTCATTATTTAACTCATGAATTTACTGTCTAATAGCCTTTATTGATACAATTATATGAAAGAATTAAATTTAAAAAATATTTATAATAATTCCAATTCAGATAGGGCTTCTACCTTTAAATTTATAATTAAAACGATAATATTTTAATTAATTAATTTATTCTAAAAGTTGTATTTATTATTAATATTACCTTACCTTTTGCATTTCACTATAAGCTGCTACTATTTCTTGATGAACTCTGGACTCTTTATACATATCGGCATCTATTTTTTTTAATTCCTTTAACTTTTGTTGTTCCTTTCCTTCCAGCAAAATTTCGTTCATCTCAATTTTTGAATTCTGCCATTTTTCAATATAATCTGTTTTTATTTCGCTCTCAACTAAAAAGTCCTGCAGAATATATTTGTTAAATTAAAAAATAATGTTTCTAACGTCAGTCGGCTTTTTAGTTTTAATTCGTAGACGAAAGGAAGCAAATAATTTTGAAAAACATACTTACTTATTAAATTGATACAGTGAAAGCTAGTAAACAATTTATCGGTACAACTCTATTTAGTATTTTTAAGTCTAAATTATATAAAAAGAATGTTGAGAAACCAAGGGTATTTATTAGTACATATACAATGAGAAGATCCTATGTTATCTTCTCTCTATGGAGGGTATACAATGAGTGAATAATGTTAAAAAATTGAGTCATTTCTCGGGTCACGTAAAGGCGGCGCTGATGTAAGTAGGGTATGAAAATGACGCGCAAGAAACTTGTATGCGCAACTTCATTACTAGACTCTCCACTACAGTAGATCAGCACTATACAACGGCGACTTTAATTTGGGTTACAAAACGGGATCCGAATTTGTACGCGCAGCCATAAGAGTCATCACTCCTTGTTTACACTCCATACTTCTTAGAATAAAATAAAAGAAATTTATCTTAGAAGAGGAATAAAAATCTGACAGTCGATTTTTCAAGAAAGACTGATGAAAAATTCCGTTTCTACTGTTAATGTTCCCTACTTTTATAAATAGTAGGGTACACCTCATTTGAAGGCACTTAAAAATAGATAAATTATCGATTTAAGCTTTTAAATTAAAATTCATACCAAAGTGGAGGGTTAATTTTTTTGCAGACAAAATTATAAAAGCACTGTTTCATTATCATAACAAACCTCTATTTCATCCTTTATTTTTCCAATATCAGCCATACATTCGGCAATTCTTCTGTGATAAAATTTCTCTTCATCATATAAAGTACATTCAAGTTCTTTGAGTTCAGTTTGCAGTCTCGCTGTTTCTTCCTTAGTATGTTTTTCTTCCAATTTAGATTTGTTATATTTCTTAACAACTTCTAGTAATTTTTTATATGTACCTTTACTTGTTAGTTCTTCATAGGCAGTCTGTATAGTTTGTTCAATAAAATTAAAATTTTTGTTAAATTTTGTTATATTACGTTTAACGTTTTCAGCGATTTGATTGTCTGAACTTTCCACGGTTTTCTGTGGTGTCCTTGACGAAGCTTTGGTCTCATTTCTTATACCTAAATCATTCCTTATTCTTTGTAAGATAAATAATTTATCTAATATTTCTTCAAGAATACACTGACATATGTGTACACAAAGATTTTGAGGCAAACTTTCACTATCTCCTATTAACTCTTGCATATTTTCATATAGGAAATGAAAACTCTTTAGTTGCAATACCAACACCTTTCAATAAGAATGAAAAGGTATAAAATTATTAACAATTTATATGTATTTTCCGTACGAATTTTATAATTTTTTATATTTCAATCACTTCAATATTATAGATAGGTACACAATGCTACATTATATAAGAATATATTTGAATGTTTGTTCGATACGGAAATGGGGTACCTATGGCTACAGCATAGATATCTACGTTCTTACATATTTCTTTTGGAATACCTACATTGGACGAACACAAAGTCGTAAAACTTTATCATTCAAAAACTACTGTAAAGTACTAGTATACTGAGGGAAATCGACAAATAGAAATGTTTTGCTAAGGTAATTTTTATTGTAACAGTAATTTTTCAATATTATATCTCAGACAATATAGCTTATCGCCACAGACTGCGTGTTAAATGCTGGAAATTGGCGACCCGAAAAGGATGCAGGCATTTGTCAGCCGGCATCCAGCACTAAAATTTAGCGCGGTAACTCTTCTACTTGGTAATAGGAGCAGTTCTAGCGATGGCTTTGTTGCCAAATAATAACAGTCAAATAAATATAATGCATTCAATTATGTAATTAAAGAGATATGGAACTTATCTTTTGTTTGGAAATCACATTTGTGATAAATTTTTCAGTTATTTTTTCGATTTAACGCACCGTTTCCGAGTTATACGGCCTTTTTACTATATGACGTCATACACCTATTTCCAAAATTTATTTTCGACATACGGATTTCGGACCTTTTGCATTCAACGCAGAACGGACAATCAGAATCAGGCGTGTCGGAGAGATTTTTCTAATTATTTTTTCGATTCAACGCACTGTTTCCGAGTTATACGGCCTTTTTACTATATGACGTCACACATCTCTGGCTTCCATAATTTATTTTCGACATACGGACTTCGGAACTTTTGCATTCAACGCACAACGGACAATCAGAACCAGGGGGTATGGGGTAGATTTTTTCAATAATTTTTTCGATTTAACGCACCGTTTCCGAAGTTATAAGACCTTTTTTACTGTATCACCTCACACACCTCTTGTTTCCGAAATGTATTTTCCATATGAGGACTTCGGACCTTTTGCATTCAACGCTGAAGGGACAATCAGGACTATGGATGTCGGCAGATTTTTTCAATTATTTTTTCGATTCTCCGAGTTATAAACAGTTTTTTATTCTATGATGTCACACACTGTTGTTGGTCCCGATTTTTTATTTTTTTGACATGCGGCCTTAGGACGTTTTTCACTCGATCACCAAGCAGAACTATGGGAGATTTTTTGACGTTTCGAGTATTCCAAGGTACAAGTAAATACTGTTTTTTTTCTTTCATATATTGTGACACCCCTCTCTGCCTCACTCACCGAGTGCTCTACTCAGAATTAAGGGGAGATTTGTTTATATTTCCAGCCATTTCCGAGTTACGAGCAAAAAGCGTTTTTTTCTCATATGTTGTGACGTCATAGCTCGATGACGAAGGCCACGCGCTCTACCACACGCTCCCTCCTTAGGTGTCCTGAAGAGTCCCCAGAGACTCCTGAAGACAGCAGAGAGAGAGAGACAGAAAGAGAAAAACCCTCTATGAGGACAAAGTCACTCTATCTATCGCACACTATAACAACTTTATCTCTCTCGCACACAATCAGACAAAAACGACAGAAACGAACCTTCCTTTAAAAATATGTACATGGGATTTATCCATTATCAGAATAACCCATTTAAAAAAATTAAAATGGGTTATTCTGATGACGAAGAATAAAACATAATAAAAGTGTATTATTCAAATAACAATAATGTGCAAATATATTTTGGAGGACGAATCAAATGCCAACAGAAATATGGGTGATTAATTAACAATGGGAAAATCGAAAGCTGAAGATACTACACGTGAAATTGTGACTATTGGCGCAAACATGCCTTATCCGAAAGTTGATAGTTTCGGAAATACAGGGTGTTGAAAGTTGAAATTTTAAATCGTTTTTTTGCGATTATTCTGAAAATATGTAGGTTTGGAACTTGAAAATTTGTGAAACTATATTTTTTTGGGCGACGAATAAGATGCGTGTTGTAATTTTAGCATTATTCGTAGAGGGCGCACTAACGACCAATTTTACCGAAAATTTAGTTAATAACTTTTTACCCTGTATGGTCTAACATGAAACTTGATTCAAAACCTGAAAGAGCAATCATTTTCCATTAACTGTGTATTCTTGTTTCATTACGGTATCTCGATCCATTTTCGAGAAAAATCGATTTAACGAACATGTTTTGATAATACGAGAAATTAAAAATGAAACAAACCAAGTGTTTCTTCAAGTTATTACCACAATTAAGAATGAAACAAATGAAATTCGTAATAATGATTTAAAGTCACGGTTCGAAGAATCCACCGTTGACATTTACACACTTTACACAACGTTTTCTGAGAGATCTTCGAGTTTGAAACAACATATTGGGATTGTGTTTGACTTCGTTGGCAGCGATTTGTATTCTTTGCCACAACTCTTCACACGAACCAATAAATTTTTCCAAATAGAAAAATAAAGAGGATTGAAGTCCGGACTTCTAGGTGGCCAAGTAAAAATGCTTCCACGGCTTGAAGAAGTTCCACTTTAATTAAGAAGAGACGTGTGATTCATGCACGACGGAGCTCCACTAGCCAGTGCGTGCATATTTAGATGCAGTTTTTCCAAATCGCGGAATTGGCCATATAATCATTTTTGCTTGGCCATCCAGAAGTCCGGACTACAATCCTCTTGATTTTTCTATTTGGTATCGAATGAAAGATATAGTTAACAAAGAATCTATTGGCTCGTGTGAAGAGTTGTGGCAAAGAATACAAATCGCTGCCAACGAAGTCAGACGCAATCCCAATATGTTGTTTCAAACTCGAAGATCTCTCAGAAAACGTGTAAAGTGTATCAGTGTCAACGGTGGATTCTTCGAACAATTACTTTAAATCATAATTACGTATTTTATTTGTTTTATTGTTAGTTGTTGTAATAACATGAAGGAACACTTGGTTTGTTTCGCTTTTAATTCCTCATACTATCAAAACATAGTGTTCGTTAAATTAATTTTTCTCGAAAACGGAGCGAGATACCGAAATGAAACAAGAGTACATAATTAATGAAAAAATAATAACTCTTTCAAGTTTTGAATCAAGTTTCATGTTAAATATACATAGTAACAAGTTATTAACTAAATATTCGGTAAAATTGGTCGTAAGTAGCGCCCTCTATGAACAATGCTGAAATTACAACAGGCATCTTATTCGTCATCTAAAAAAATATAGTTTCACAAATTTTCAAGTTCCTAACCTACATATTTTCAGAATAATCGCAAAAAAAACTATTTAAAATTTTAACTTTCATCATCCCGTATTTCCGAAACTATTAACTTTCGGATAAGGCATATTTGCGCCAATTGTCACCATTTCAAGTGTAGTATCGTCAGCTTTCGACTTTCCCATTGTTAATGAATCACCCTGTATTGCATTTTCAAAATTGTATTGAATTTATTAAATTATCCTGTACCTAAGATACATCTAATTGAAATTTTGTTATTTACAAATATGAACAATTGAATTAAAATATCAGATTTTTTCCTTTAAAAACGCCTAATACGAATTTTTACTGTTTTTGATAGTTTTTTTGAACACAGTCCGTAGGGCATAAAATTTTGACTGAAACATAAATGAAGTATGCTGAGGTAGATTTCATGGAGTAGGTCCATGCCGAAAAGAAATTGAAAATTCGGCCATTATATAGAGCCTTCATAAATGTTTACAAGCCACGTGACCGCCGAGCTTAGGCAAACCAACATTGCACGATTGGTACTGATAACGAAAATTCCCAAAATGTTGGCGTCACCAATATTAATGACTCGTTTTCAATGATCAATGATAAACCGTTACGTCTACGCTCGAGAAAATGCGATCGCTGATTGGTTGAATAGAATCTCATGAAAAATTACACCAATCACAGCCGGTGAAACAGAACGTTGTGTTCCAAACAAAATTACTGGTCACGTGGCTCATAATCATTTATGAAGGTTCTGTATCGCTTGCCCACAAATGTTGACGATTTTAGGCCGTAAGGATCCGGAGGACATTGAAATCGACGCCCTCAGATGTAACAAATTACACATTTCTCATTATTCTTTATAAGGGCCCCCGTAATTGTTATTGTTGCATGCTTCAAGATTAAAAAATTACATTATTATTACTGGACGCTTTTCCATCCAGTCAAACCAAAAAGTATTTAGGTTTTGAATTTTATATCGGTAAACCGATGATTGCGTGCTTTTTCTAAAATCAAATGAGAAAGTGTTAGGGATTTGAAGTGCTTGGGCTTGTTTTCTATAGGCCACCATGAAACTTGCAGCCCTAGATCCACCCCAAGCAGCAATCCTAGCTACGCCCATGGTAGTAGTTATAGTTATAGCACTAGTATGATATCTGTATTAATTTTTCGGTAAAAAATTCTAATACAGTCTCTCAATTTTTGGAGGTATAATCAACGACCTTGTGACATTCTTAATACAGACGCCCTTAATTTTTCCTTGTTTTACTAGTTCCTACAAGGTGTCACATTTAAACGTTGCCCCCGAAAGTATGAGTATGTGATGAAAGTAGGTACATCTGAAAATAAATCATTTTGATCATTTTTTTTTAAATATACTTCCTCTTCGAGATGGATGAGATTTCTTTTTAATCCACTACTTTTGTATTTTTCAAATTAGAAATATACAAACTAAATCTGGTATTGGATATGTTGCCCCAATACGTGTGATATAATTTCCCTAATCAAAGAGTTAAGGAATATGAGCAATTTCTTCATTAATTTAATGAAAAATTTGTATGGCCTAATACAAAGTGAAATTTTAAATTCTGAATGAAAAAGATCCCCTTATATTTTCTGATTTAATTCAAAATTTATTTTGTTTAAAACAGAAGGCAAGTTTAGGGGTACAAATCAATTCAATTTCCTGTTAGAATAATTTTTGTAAATAATATTAGTTGTAGAAAAATATCTGTAAATCCAGTAAATAAATGGAACTCTGTATCTAGAAGGGAGAAAAAAAACACCGCTTACAACTAGTACTATTTAACTCTAACCGTTTAGTGAGAATTAATATTTCTCGCTCAACGCTGTAACTAATGAGCCCACATTTAACGAAAACGTTGGCAATGGTGAACATTACCTTAATAAAGTTTTGTTTAATTAAACATGATTAGAGAAGTCCGGCCCTGCAAAGTTTAAATTAAAAAATATTTGTAAGAATTTTGAAACGGTCAAAAATAAAAACTCAAGATTTGCAAGTGTAGGACATAATTTATTGGTATTACTCAAAAGATAAATTAAACAGCTGCACAGTAAGTTTTATTATAAGTGCTCTAAATAATTACAATTTTGGATATCTCTGTAGTAAAACAGCAAAACATTAGTGCACAATTTTTTTGATATTACGGTAATACTACTATGTTAATTAAGTTATATTTCATAGTTTCCCTTTAGTAATAAAGAGCAATAATAGTAATGTTAAAAACAAACGCTAATTCTTAAAAGTAAGTTTTTATTTAATTAGGTATGTAACACATCTTTAATAGTTTCATTAATTACTTCCACAGTCTTATCTAATCCTCCTTTAACCATTGATTGAATAATGCGAATTATAATAGGGTGCATAAAGATACTGACTACACTAGTCATAGAACTAGTGATCCAATCTATCAAACCATTCCCCGAAAATGTAAGGCTTACTCGCCTGGAACAGACGAAATATATTAATATAATCAAAACTAATTTATTGATCATTTTAGTTTACAATAGAGAACAGTAACAGTACCAAATAAAATAAGAACTGTTGTCCTAATTAAAAAAATAATCCAAAATTCCTTTATTTCAAATCTCAGGAGTCACAAGCGATAGGTATAAGCCACATGAGCACCTAGCTTTAGGCAACCAACATTGCACGGCAGGTACTGTAAACTAAAAATCCCTAACTCTTAACGTCACCAATATTAATGATTCGTTTACGATGAACAATGATAAACCGTTGAATCTGAATCCATTTGATCCGATCAGGTCTGGGTTAAGGTCACTTCAAAGTCAAATGTAGAGAATCAATTGCCAACAAGGTAAACCTACATCTATACGTTTCTGGGGTCGCTAAATCCCAATTCGTGGTCAGTTTGACCCGATCGAGTCTGCTAAATACTCTCAAGTTCTAAACTCAAAACAATCAAGTGATGCATTTATGCATATTAAAATTTGAGTAAGAAATAAGATTAAAGAAAGCTTTCACTCTGAGCCCGTGGCTCTCGAGTTAATTGTTGTTGTAAAAGAAATTCACAAAAAGTAGTTGTCTACCATCACAACGTGGGGGTACCTTAAGTGGCAGACATTTTAGGTGATCAAGATTTCTTCGATATGTCAAATAAACTATAATCCGACGATGCAGGAATAGAAGAAATATCGGTTAACATACGAAAGATGACTATAAAAATTTGATTGGTTTTGTGGAGCATGGAGAAAGATTCTACCAACATATTAAGGAAATAGAGCGTCGGTACCAAGGCAGATGGAATATAAACATATAAAAAAATCCACTTCGCAGATCTTTTGACAATGAAATAGTTTGATACCACAAACGTAAGTAGTAGTCTCGACACCATAATCTTGACCTGACCTTAACCCAGACCTGATCCAGTCAAATGGATATCGGATTCATATTAAGCAACCAACAACGTAGTTATGAAGGTTTACTTTTTTGGCCATTGACTTTCTATATTTGGCCTTGAATTGACCTTAACCCAGACCTGATCGAGTCAAGCGTATACCGGATTCGGATTCAGCAACCCGATATGGACACCACGGTCTTGTCTTTCGAACATCCCACAATTTTTTTTGTGGGGCTGTGCAATCATTTGTTAATCAGCTTCTGACATAATTACAAGAATTATAAGTGGTCCTAGCCATCTAACTGATACGAAATCGGTTAATTCTTTTTGTGAGGAAATAGTTACATTTTTAAGAATTTGAGAAGAAACAAGAAATTTTTAAAAGATTTACAGTTACGTACATGAAAAAGTTTTTTCTTTTTCTAACTCAATAGTGAGACACGCTGAATAAAGAGCGGCAATAGTTCACTACAATTGGTCATTATTATGATCGGCTGCATAAGATCGCCGGGTTTTCTGTCATGTCAAAGACTAAAAATATTTTTGTACAGGTATCACTATATATACAGATATGTCGATTTTATAAATGGTTGTGCTTTTATAATTACTTACCCAGTGTCAGTAATATCAAAGGTATCTAATGAGGCAACGTATGTTTCAAAATCAAAACTGAGGCTTATATTTGCTCTCACATTCGCCATTTTGCCCTGAACATCACCTTCTGCATTAAGCAAGAGTACCTTTGTGTAGTATTTATATATAAACTGAAATTACAAAAAAATAATTTTTAATAGCTTACCGCGAAAGTATCGTTTAGTGTTCAGAGATACTATCCTGAACTCTTGAGTATACATGATGTCTGGTAAGTATATTGCATACTAATAAATAATAAGGGAGGTCAAAATAACCCTAGTTCGTCATAAAAAACATCTTAAAGTACCCCTTAACGGAGATACAAAGCCACAAGGGGGTACCCAGTGATTTACCTTTTACCTTCACCTCTAACTTTTGAACCGAAGTGTATAATCACGTCCAAAAGGTACATGCTATGTCTCCCGCTGATTATCCTGCAAAAGTCATTTACGCAATTTGGTTTTTGCAACGATTTAGGCAAAATCCAAATTTGACTAGTATTGTTTTGTTCAACAAATGTAGAGTACCTTTTTTAAACAGGAATGGCCACAGTATTTAAAAATTCAGTTTTCAGCTCTATAAAGTGGCACCTGTCAAAATTTTGGCTCAATGAATATGGTGGCAAGACCGTTCCTGACTTCCCTGACAGTTTAAAACATCTACCGTAGTATGGTTTAATGGGCCTAGATTTATGGCCTAAATAAAATATTAAAATTTCATTAAATTATACACGTCAGTTCAAAAGTTAGAGCCGGAAAGGTAAATCGTTGGGTGGGGCTCTGTATCTCCGTTAAGGGTCACTTTAGGGTTTTTTTTTATGAGAAACTAGGGTTATACACATACACTCCCGCGAGTATGCCATGTACATACCAGACACTCTGTACACTACACTGTGTAGCACAAGACAGGCCTGTTTATTTATTTTATTTATTTGTAAATACAATATCTAGAAGAATAAAGTCCCAATTAGGTATGTAATAAGATGAAACAGAAATAAAATATAAAACGACAAGCATTAAGAGTTTATTCCAAAATATAACAAAAAAATAGATAATGTAAATAACATAGGTATACAGGAGTTTACTAACAGTTGCTAATCATTTTTTTTATGTTATTCATCGACGAAAAAAATATATCAATTCATATGTTTGGTAATTAGAAATGATTTCGAGTAGCAGGTTTGTACGAAGTGTGGGTAATTGTAATATTGAATAAACTTTAGGAACATGATATAGAATTTTTTAAACTAATGAATTTAAAGTACCTATTTGTAATTTTAAAATGGAATATGATTGAAAAGATAATTATTAAAATTAAAATGTTTGAGGTGTACCACAAGAAGGATGAACTACATAACTAATGAAATGTATGGTCTTTAGGTACCATCAATGCATATTATATTTTGCAGTCTTAGTAATATATACGAGTCTTTAAAATTACTTAAAATAGAGTCTGTTTTAAAAAATTTGAATATTTAACGAATATGTTCATCAACAACAATTTAATATCAAATGTAACAATGTCGGTTAACTTGTAATTGTAATAGTCTACTTCAAAAAGATTCACTAATTTTATAATAAAAGTCTAGAATGTTTGTTTACAATCTAGAACCTTGTTTACATTCAGATGCAGATTATTATTCGCACACCAACTATTCGACTTGTTAAGACTATCTAGTACAATCAGCAGAACATCTCCAAAAACAATTAGAAATCTGTCGCACACGACAAGTAATTTACATTAAGGCATTTCGTAAGATCATTAATAAAAATAGTAAACAAAAATGACCTCAGAGTAGACCCTTGAGGACCCATGGAGATTTTAAAATTGATCTTATTGGAAGTCACAATTCTGTAGCAACAAGTATCTGCCACTGATTGTGAAATAAGATTTAAACAAATGTATCGGGCCATATAATTCGAATTTTACTGTTAATAGGTGGTGATGAGGCCGAATGACTGCTTCAGAAAAATCGCTATATATAAGTATACGCTTCATCAATAAATTGAATTTTCTCATAAATCCGTATTGGTACTGAGACATTAGTTGAAATGAAAATGAAGTTGACCATCAAAAAATTATTTCAAGAATTTCGGAAAGATTATTTATAATGACTATGGGAGGTAGTTATTTATATCATTCTTAGTAGCTTTATTAAATATTCGCGACATGTTTAATATCCGTGGATATACAATTAAAGACGTCTTTTAAAGGTTTTACGGTTTTACAAAAATTGTTTAGCAGCCTTTATCAAAAAAATCAAGAATTAGAATGTCTTATTGTAAAATTAAATGTAAAAATAATTCAGCAAAATAATTGGCAAAAGTTCTGGCAAGTAGCGTTAATTATATGTATACTATTGTGACTGATACAGAATGGATTTGAGGTAGAGCTAGACCTTGAATTAATATGAGATCAAAACATTTTAGGATTTAAGGTCAGATCATTCATTCTCAATTTAAATACTTTTTAAAGCGAAACTAATCTAAGATTTAACTTCAGTTCTGAAATATTTAAAACAGTTATAATCATCATCAATGATACATGTTTATGTCACAACTTATTCATTAATTTAACTTTATTAATAATATTACCATCAAACCAAGCCGGAGAATATCTATAAGATTTTCTTCTTCTTCTTTACAGGTACATAAGTATATGTCTAAAATATTGGATGGGAAGCAAAAACGAATAAGTTTTGGGGCAAATGTTAATTTCGATTCAATTTTTTGTTTGTTTTGAATTCTCTTAAATTTTAATATCAATTATTTTCGAGCTATATATTTTTTTTATGGCAATAGTGCAATTTACGATCATTTTTGGATGAACTAGAACATATTAAAAATGCGTCATGTTGAAATAAAACATATTCCGAAATGTACAGAATTTCATTGTAATTATTGTTGATTGTATCACCATGATCAGAACATCAAGCTGTATCAAATTCACATGAAAAGATTGGGGTTGCCAGTAAAAAAATATAATGACGTCACAGTTGAACGTAAAATTTTTAAAGATAGATCGTTAAAAAAACAAAAATCAATGTTTTATCGTAAAACTTAACGCTATCGTTAAACATTCAATATTCCTACCTTTTATTAACACAGTATATGAAAGAAAAATCATGGGATACTTATGATATACTACAAAAATAATGACACTTCCTGTTAGAACGGAAACTGTATTTCGGAGAAAGATTTGCCCTAGTTACCTGTTCGACAATTTTTGTGGCAAAATTTTTAACAATTATAAAAATAATAATGACTCACCATCAATGTGTCAAACTTTATAGGAATTGTAAATGTTACTTTCTTCATAGAAGATCGATATGTGACTACAACATCATTATATCTTGTTATGGTAGATGTGTCTTCTAACCACCCTCTTGTCAAATTTATTGTTCCAGTGGGAAATAACTGAAAACCATTGTGGATCACGAAGAATATAAGTTTGAATACCTTTAATACTAGTTAAATGACAAAATGTGTACATTATTAATGTTTTCATGACGGTGTGATGGAGCAATAAAAAATATCGTATTTGTAAAACGATTTTGTTGAGCTGGAGTTCGTCACAATTTATAAGACATTCAATACACATTGAAAGTAAACTACAATGAAAAATCCATTGTTATATTTGCAGTGCTAGTTATTTTTGTATGACCTAGTTTGTGTTCAAAGTGTAAAATATTTTGGTTTATACGGGGTGTTAGTAAATAAGTGGACAAATTTCAGGGGGTGATTCTACATGAGAAAATAATGGCAGTTTGCTTGTAAACGTATGTCCGCAAATGATTCGTTTTCCGAGATACGGAGTATCAAAGTTTTTCTTAAAAACTCTGAAACCGGTCGAGATGTGCAAATAAAATTTGGTGGGTTTTAAGAGGTAGTTATTGCGCATTTTTTGACATGCAATTAAGAATTTTATGTTCATCATTGGCGCGCGTACGGGTAATAATCTCAATTTTTTTGAAGAAAAAAATTGTACGCCACTGAGATATTACAAATTAAAAATTTTTGAATTCCTCGTTCAATTTGTGACAAAAAATCTCTCTTGTCTTTTCTTCGTATGGGGCGCCGTTTTGATGCAAAAAAATAAAACATCTTAACGCGTATTTTTTATTTCTTTAATACATTATCAAGAACTATCTAATACAATAACATTAAACCAGAACAATAACAGAAAATAACACTAATAAAATTTTGAAAAGGCGCAAAGC
>NW_019416277.1:1302040-1307780 GCF_000390285.2 Anoplophora glabripennis
AAAAAATGCGCAATAACTACCTCTTAAAACCCACCAAATTTCATTTGCACATCTCGACCGGTTTCAGAGCAATAAATTAAATCGTCAGTTTTTAAGAAAAACTTTGACACCCCGTATCTCGGAAAACGAATCATTTGCGGACATACGCTTATAAGCAAACTGCCATTATTTTCTCATGTAAAATCACCCCCTGAAATTTGTCGCACTTATTTACTAACACCCTGTATATGTACGGTTGATAATGAATAATTTCAATAATTTTAATAGGAATACGAAATCTGTTCAGAAAATAACCGAACTTTATTTTGTCTTTATTTTTCCTAGCGGTGTTTCCATTTCGCGAAGTTTCATTTTAAATGGCCTTTAAAGTCTGTGACGAATTTGCTTTGATGTCATCGATAGTCTGAAAACGGCATTCTTTCAGCATTGATTTTAATTTCGGAAATAAGAAAAAGTCACAAAAGGAGGCAGGTCTGGCGAGTAAGGAGGGTAATGGAGGACAGTAATATGATTTTTGGCACAAAACTGACTATTTGACAAAGATGCGTGTGCGGGCACATTGTCGTGGTGCAAGAAACATGAGTTGTATCGCTATAACTTTGGTCGTTTTTTGTGGATTTTTTCATGTAGCTGTTGTGAAACGAAGCCGCCGTGATAGTACTCACAGTTCACTGTTTCATCTTGAGTGCTTTCTTGGAGCGTGGAGATCCTTTGCCAATCCATAGTGATGACTGAAATTTTGTCACAATGTCGTAGCCGTAAACCCAACTTTCGTCTCCTGTTATGATCCTTTGAATGAATGTTTCATCGTCACTGGATTATTCAAGGAGTTGCCGACAAACGTTCACACGGTTTTCTTTCTATTGTTCGGTCATCAAACGAGAAAAAAATTTGCTGCACCTCGATGCATGTTCAATTTTTCAGTCAAAATGTCATAGCATCACCCAATTTGGATGATAACCTCTTCTGCAATTTCTCTGACCGTCAATCGTCGATTTGCACGCACCAGATCTTTAACTTTTTGAACGTGGGACTTATCAATTGAAGTCGAAGGGCTTCCTGGTCGAGGATCATCTTCAATTGACTAACGACCACTTTAAACCGTGAAAATCAGTCGTAACAGCACAACGTACGACCCAGAGCATCATCTCCGTACACTTGTTTCAAAATTGAAAACGTTTCCGTTACAGTTTTCCATGCATTTAAAAAATCATCACTAACGCTTAAACAAGTTACACTCAAATAACAATATCACGAAAACTAAATGAGAACACATCAAGAACATGTGGTTACAGAGGTGATTATGCACAACGCAATACTGCCAACTGCGTATTACTAAATACCTATATCCATTAGGGCGTAATTGAAAAAGTTCGGTTATTTTCTAAATAGATTTCGCATGTATCTGAGCTGTCTGAGTAACTATTAAGCCAAAACCGTCGCCAAATGTTTGTCATAAAAAAGAAACTAACAGTAATACGTCCAGAAAAAGTTGTGAATAATTAAATATGAAAATTTAACTCTTGATAAACTAAAATATTTTGTAGTTGTTAGTAAAACAACGTACTTGAGGTAAGTTTATTTTAATATCTTGAATACAGTTAAATTACTACTAAACATCTTAGTGTCGATACTGATCTCGCATGCAAATAACGAGTTCCAGTTATAACAATTTTGATCAAGCAATAATATAAAATAAATTTCCTTATAGGAGAAAAGCTAATAACTTTCTGGAAATTAATTAAGGTTTAACCTAACTGTTGTATCTCATATACGTAACATACAAAACAAACACAACTAATAGGTATGGAAATAATAATACCTTCTTAAAAAGATTATGTTGGAACATTTTTTACCTTTAGCAGTTGATCTGGTATTTCAACAGGATCAAGTCCAGTTCTTATTATTAACTTCTGAACTTTTTCAAATACATCATCCGCATAATCGTTAATAACTGCAGTTATTTCACCAACTCTAAGCAAATAATATGAATATCAAAACATATTGTTGAATATAATTGGAGAATCTCAACTTACCTATTTTCATAAGGGTCAAGTATAAGTTGATCTAATGAGTTTAACCGAGGAATTTTGTGATTTAAACTCGGACGTTTTAAAATTGTTTCATTTGCATTCTCTGCCACACTTAATGCAAATATCGAAATTAGCACGAAGCATTTCATTGCTTACAATTTAATTAATGGTACCTACGGAATATAGACCAAACCGAAACTCACAGATAACCACTTCATCTAGGAACTACATGTTGATAGTAAAACAATAGTTTTTAAATATATTTTCAGATGTTGAAATAAAAGTAAACAGTGCCAGTTTAGTGTAAGGTTAGTTTGTTTAAGCACTTTAAAAAAAATTATCTATCGATTCCACAAATTCAAGGTTTATCATTAAAATTAATGACAATACATACCTAAATATTTCCAAAACCCAGTTTCTGTTGATAACATGAAAACAACTATTAGTACCTTATTTAAGAATTTTCTTCTTTCTCACCTATTTCGAAGAATACTGACAATGACAGTCGTAGTATCCACAATAAAGCTGAAAGAGTCAGTCACAGTTATGTGATGTTCTAATATTTTTTGGTTCTATTGATCGTTGTAATAAAATAATAAAAATAGGGTAGAAAACAATAACTTTCTTTATGTTTTTATTTCGCATTATAAAAGAAATAAATAGCAAACTTTGAATACATCGCTGTTACGAAATTTTGAACTCAATTATATTTATATCCCATCCGAAAGAATGTGTTGTAAGTATAATAAGAATATGAATGCCAATCAACAATCAACTATAGTACTTCCGAAGTCAGTTGATTATGCAAAAAAAACGTCTGGCATTAAAATTTAATAGACGTCCATAAAAAAAAGTTCTGCTAAAATTACAAACTTATAATAATTTGTATACAGGGTGTCTCATAATTAGCTGACAACCCTGAACAGGCCGATTCTATGATCAAAACTAAGTAAAAAAGTTCATATAAACATGGGTCCGGAAATGCTTCCTAAGGGCACAGGGACCCATTGAAGAGGGAGGAATGGAAATCATTTTTTTGCAATATCTCTCAATCACGTTGTGATAAATGAATGAAATTTGGTATACACAGCTAAATTTTGATGAGCAATTTGATGGACTAATCCATTTATTTCCACAAGGTCCATTGGGGTGGGTACGGGGGGCCCTTGGTACTTTGCTTGTGTAACTTTTTCATCTTTGACTTTTTAACAAATTGGACAGCAAATTCCGTTTTCCCGAACTGTGAACACCGCTGAGGAAAAAAGTTATTATAGTAAAATGTATATCTGCTGTCTATAAATTTTCGAATTTTACGTGTTATATAATTTTCTCTGGATGGTTCCTGGTTACAGTTTATTAATAACACTTATAAATATGAATTCATATTAACTTTTCTTATTCCTGCAGTATAAATTTAAGGGCACTATTAATTTTTGCTACGATTTTCTCTAATTCCTCTGACACCGTATTCCGAATATCTTGAATCATACTGAAATGCATGGAGGAAGTAGAACAAAGACTGAAGATCCAATCCAAAAAACCCCGCCCAGAAAATGAAACGCTTAATTGCCTGAAAATAAGAATAAATATATTATTAAAAATACTTATAAGTATAATAGGTAACAGGTCGTAAAAAATGAATATCGGGGTTTTAAAGCTTTGTAGAATTTATTACAGTGACATTACCATTACAAATTATACACTCGAGCAACTCAAATAGTTTGTCCTACGCGTTTGTTCGTGCGCGTGCGCATGCTCTGGTTCCTCCGTCTTCCGTTAGAAGCGCTAGTAGTCAAGATGGCGACTAGGGAGCAGAAAGCTTTTTGTGTGTTACAGATTGCAAAGACTGAATCTGTAATTAGAGTGCAACGTGCGTTCCGTATTAAGTTAGTAAGTGATGTGTTACAACAATGGCTCTTTCTTTAATTACACGAAGCTGAACCAGAGAACTTTATTTGACAGCAAGATGGTGCGCCGCCTCATTGGCATGCCTTCGTACGCGATTGGTTAAACAACGTTGTTCCCGACAGGTGGATTGGCCGCAAGAGTCGGATGACAGAGCTTGTTTCGCATGGCCTCCACGTTCACCAGATCTGACGCCATGCGATTTTTACCTCCTGGGGGTTTGTGGGATTTGTAAAGGATCGGGCGTATGTGCCTCCGCTACCAGCTGACTTAAACGATCTACGACATAGATTGAAGCTGCAGTTGCATCAATCACTCCAGACACACTGAGCAAGGTTTGGGACGAACTCGGCTATCGACTTGATGTGTACCGTGTGACGGAGGGTGCTCACATTGAACACTTGTAGAACGAACTGTATGAGTTGCTCGTTCATTTGATGTATAATTTGTAATGGTAAGGTCACTGTAATAAATTCTACAAAGCTTTAAAATCCCGATATTCATTTTGGTACGCCCAGTATAATGATTAAAATATCATAAAAATCTAAATTACAAAATACAAAGCTCACTAGTAAATCTTCCATGGATGGAAGTAAAAGGCTTACATTTTGTAAAAAAACTTTTCTTTTGACACAATAAATAAATATAATGTATAAGTCAAGTTCTAATGTAAGTCTTCTGTTTACTTACCCCTGGTCTGTAATATTAAATTGATCTAAAGAAACAACACATTTTTCAAAATCGAAACTGATAATTATTTTTGCTTTCATATTCTTTAGGTTTGCTTGAACCTCACCCTTTGCAGTTAGCGACCACATTATGCTGTGGTACTGATATACAAACTGAAATGAAAAAAGTGCAGATATAGAGACTGCCATAGAATGACATATTCGCTGCAAATGCAATTTTGATTTAATATTATTATATTTGCACTTGCTTTTGATATATAAATATCCTCTAAAGGAGGAGGAGCTACTGTACCTGGGTCAACCTGAGTTTAGTTATTGCCCGTCACAGAATTCAGTTTATTATCCAAACAAGTATTTTTTAAAATGCCATTTATTTCCTAAAAAAACATATTTGTCGCATGTTTTTTAAAATATGTTCTACAGAGAAACAGTTTTAAATTTTCTACTGTATTGGTTATTACTAGAGATCGTGTTAGGGCGGGTACAATGTGGTACAGGATTGGCTGTAAGACGAGTTCTCTTTCACATAATTTTATTGAAACCAAAAATGACACAACTGTTGCCTTCTTATAACTGTACTCTTTACATCATAAGAATATACACTGTGTCCCAAAATGATGGAACAAAATTAATATTTTTTCCAATTCAGATTTTAAAAAATCTCTGAAACAGGTCAATTAGTAAATAGAAATTGTCACTTTTCTGCAATATTTTCTATTTTATTGAGCCATGTTTGACAGACCTATAACATTACCAACATTTTTTTTAATAGGACGCTCTATATTTTATACACTAATGGAAAAAATTAAGGGGTCAAAAAAAATCTAAATTTTCGGCGATTTTTCAAATGGCTATATCTATCTTTGATAAAAATGGTCGTATTGGAGTAAAAAAAAAGCTATCTGAAGCTTAAGTTTTTAATTTTTGGATCTTGCAAAAAATTTTTTTCAAGTAACACGTATCGCGCAATCGTAATGAATATCATGAAAAAAAATTTTTCGAAATTTTTTTCGATCTTATTTTTTGTGTACGGACTTGAAAAAAATTTTTCCAACTTAACCACCTTATGGATTAGATAGGTTGTTCATTTAGCTTCAATTTCTTTTTTTTTTT
>NW_019416277.1:1308436-1315965 GCF_000390285.2 Anoplophora glabripennis
TTTGAACTGCCTATTCCTGATTTAAACCATCTGCAGGCTCGACTTATAGACAAGATTCGTGAAATTAACAATACCCCGAGCATCTTAGAAAATGTCTTTAATTCTTTGAGGAACAGGTGTGAAAAGTGCTTGGAACAAGGAGGGGGACACTTTCAGCAGCTGCTTTAATTTATTGTTATAACAAGGAGGGGGACACTTTCCGCAGCTCCTTTAATTGTTTGTTATTGTTATCACGATTATTCTTTAAAATAAAGTTATATAGTCATTAACGTTCTTGAAACTGACAGCTGCTATACAGCACGTTGAGAAATGAGGTTAAGTTGGTCGCTATAAGCTACTCTCTACGTCCAATGTGTCAGAGCCAACTTCGACCACGTTTTTATTTGAACGCTCGTTACATAAAATTCACCAGAGTAGGTAGGTTACCTTAGGTATAACGTGAATCGTTTTAGTTCCAATTCATTCGTTGTTAAATTATTTTGAAAAATGGTTGCCCGTTGGAGCGAAAAACAGAATTGAAATTTTAATTATGATTGGATGCGGAGATAAAATCTGTAGTCAACAGGAGGTATGTGATTTATTTCACCATAAGTATCCAGACCAGATAATTAATCGAGTACAGTATCCAAAAAGTTTGAAAAAACCGGAAGTATAAAAGATTTACCTGGATCAGGAAGGTAAAGAACGGTAAGCGAAAACGACCGTCAAAATGTGATGCTCGCCGTTACTGAAAATCCTCACTCATCCATTAGATCTATCTTAGCCAACTTCAACTTATCGAAGTCCTCAGTTCACAGAACTCTAAAGTCTCAAAAGTGGCATCCAAACAAAGTTAACGTCTTACAAGTCCTGTGGGCAAATGACACAGACAGAAGATTACAATTTTGCGAGAAATTTAGAAATTTATTTGAAAGACAACCCACCTTAAAAAATCACATAATTTTCACTGACGTAGCAATTTTTTGCTTAAACGGAACTGTGAACAGGCAAAATACTAGGTTTTGGAGCCCAGAAAATCCGCAATGGATACAAGAAAAATATACACAACGGACGGAAAAAGTGTTTGGGCTGGAATAGTAGGAAATCGCATACTGGGACCTTATTTCTTTGAGGGCAATTTGACAGGCGACATTTATTTGGATTTTTTGCGCTTTCAGCTGATACCAGCCCAGGAATTAATTTTTCCTAACCCTAATGAGCACGTTGTGCGTGCTGGTGATGTCTGCCCCTCCACATTTTCGCCTCGATGTAAGAAATTACCTTAAGGAGGATTATCAAGGTACGGAGGTGCGTCTAAAATCTAAGGAAAGTTTTTGTAGATTCTCTAGTGATTAAAGTAGTAAGCCTTTAGATTTGGCAACGTTGCACTTGGCTGGCGCGCTCGACTCGGCGTTCACTCGCTCCCGTTCCCGTTCATTCCGTTTGTCGAGACCGCGGCGTTGCCGCTATCACGCATATGGAGGATAAGTTAGTCAATGACAGCAGTTTGAAGAAGAATTATTATAAATTATGTATCTTACAAGTACCTAATCGATTTCTACAAGCTGTCATACGGTTCCTTAGATATTGGTTTCCTATTTATACAAGTTGCTGTGGAAACTGTTCGTCAATTGTTGCGCATTCTAAGTGGAAAGACCAAAATAATCTGCATTCTCATAAGACTTTGTACTAAATCGTGAAAAATTATTTTATTAATATCTCGTCTCTTAGGTATCCAAACTAGTCAAAAATTTTTTTGAGGATTTTCTTCTTATATTAATTTTTTAATATTTGTTCGTCAATTCCGCGCGCCAATATCCTTGGCAGGAAAAATGACTTCGGATGGAGCGGGGTCGAGCGGGATTACCGCTCTTTACCCACTTCATCGCTGTAGGCCCAGACGCTCGCTCGGGCCGCCATCGCGGCAGGATTCGATCGGCTCATGGGGCCTCCTCCTGTCCAATTCCAAATCAGATAAACCTCCTTAATTAAGTTTTCCCAAATTGATGGATAGGTAAAAAGCTAAGTGTATGTGAACAGACCAGACACTATGGAAGGGTTGAAAAATCGTATCAGAGAAGAAGTTCGAAACATAACATCAAATGTTATTCAAAATGTAATTGATAACTTTGAACACCGAATTGGACATTGTGCTATGGTTAATGGGGATCACTTTGAACATTTGCTGTAATAAAATAAAAAGTAGTACTAAATTATTGTTTTCATTTAATTCCTCCATTTTTTGACAAATATATGACAAAAAAGTAGGTTCAACATATACCGAGATCACAGGCGCATATTTGAAATAGCCGTTTAAAATAGTCAGTAGCCGTAAAGTTTTTAAGTCGTTTGTGCGTATGTGAGTGAGTTTGACGCTTTGCTTGGTCGAGTGTACGGCACGTGTTTTTTGTGGCAGTCATTAGCATTATGTATTGTGAGCATAGAGCGGCACACAGCTTGATCATAGATTTAGCCTATTTCTGCTACTACAACGCGTATTGCCTCTTATTAGCAGAATATAGATTATTACTGCTTATTTATTCGATCGTGGATGGATAAATGGTGGGTATTTCTAAAGTGGTGAATGTAATTTTATGTCAAATTTGCAACTTAGTTAATTATTCTTTATGATTTAGATCAACTTGAACTTTATATGCCAAGTTTACTTTACTTTAATATGTTAAGTCATAGAGTGTCGCGAAACTCTGAGGATTACGTATATCACGACATACTTGAGTTTATAATTTTTATAATGAAACGTTATAAAAACTATGTTTAAGGTGTTTCCAGTGATTTCTCTGTTTTACGTAAAAAATTAATTATTATTCATATTCGATTACCCCATTAAATCGAGTTTTTAGAATTTTAACAGTTATAATAAAAATATCATTAACTCACCTTCAATATATCAAATTTGATAGGAAGACTAAATGTCACTTTTTTCATACAAACACTGTAATTAATAGTAACATCATTGTACCTTTTTATGTTAGAAACATTCTTTAATCTTCCTTTTCTCAAAGATACTGTTCCAGCAAAATACTGAAAATAATTATAGGAGACAAAATTAAAAATACATATAGATTCGAAATAATAATGATATAGCTAAATACAGAGTAGTTAGAAGCTTAACTTATAAAACGTAGAAAATAACACTTTGAATGCGCTATAATTCTTCAGAATGTAGGTACCGATACGGGTTAATAGTAGATTATAATTTATTTGAAAATATTTCGGAAAATTCTGTGGTACTTTTTATGGCATAAGAATGGATACCATCTTCGTTTCAACAAAACTTACAATATATTCTCAACTTTTTGTAAATGGTTCATTTTTCATATTAGCGGTAGTGGTTCAATATCACGAATTTATTAAAGTAAACTGGATCATCAATTCCTAAAAACATTTTTGTTCACGCCTGCGAGACTGTCATATTGGACATTTTGTTGGCCAGTTCTTATCCAACAATATGAGGGTATTTTATCAGAGAAAATTATAAAAACTAATAAAACAATAATAATAAAAATTATAACTGTAAGATATAAAATTATCGGTGTAATTGGAAAAAAATATTTTTTATACACTGCTTTCATAAATATCCGTGTCCCACGTGAACAGATTTGTTGTGGCGCTCAATAAATTTGTCTTTCTTAAGTTGGCATTTCAGAAATTATCAAGGTAAAGTTACCATCTAGGACCCTAGATGAAACGTCAATCCAGAGGCGTTCGTAACATTTCGTATTTAATGCCTGTTCTTGTCTGTACAAATTACGGGCGGTATTTTGCCGATCGACATTTATACCGATCGGCAAAATAACCGACCACATTTTAATTTACACATATACTCCGCGGTCGAAACTATAGAGAGTTACTCATCGCTAACTTTTGGACTAGTAAGGTGGATGAAGCGTGCCGGGAACGAAAATCCATTGGCGTGTCTGCGTAAAAGGCAACAAGATATAGAAAATATTGAAAAAAGATAATAAAACATAACATCTAATATTTTTTTACGGTTTGCTATAACCGGCACTTTGATCCATTTTAATTATTACAGCATTTTAAAATGTCCTAGTTGTGTATTTTTAATTTATAAGTTTATTATAGCCATGGAATTAGACCGCTCGTCTACGCTTATGCTATGACGTTTCTCAGGACGGATAAATCAAGTCCGTTTACACCCAATAAAAAAACGATAAAAAAGAATTTCCCTATTCCCTACCAAGTGCAAAAGACAGAGATAGAATATAGATCGACGTTCAGTGTAACTCAGTCTATAGACGATTATAGATTCTGTCGATGTGCGTAGCGAGCGGCACAAAGATAAATAATATTGAACCGTATCAAAATCATTTTATATTTTATACGCATTATGGTAATAGTGTTTTTATATTATGTCTGAATCACTCTCTATAATTTCGACCGCGGAGTATAGTTAATTACACACAAAGATGTCGCCGGCAATTTGACGGTCGGCTGCCGGTCAAATTAAAATTTAGACGGCAAGCACGCGGTCGCCTACGGTTTTTTCAACGACCGGCAGATTTCAATGAGTAGTAGTTTATGCAGGTTTACACACGAAACAGCGAACACACCGACCACAGTCACAAATACAGGATCGGCAGCTACAGAGCCAACTCTACTAAACGAATTGTAGTTAATTTTACCCATTACGTCCCATCTAAAGTAACATTTTAACGCAATGCCATGTGAAAGGTTCTCCGCGGGGTTTTCAACGACCAGTAAAAATTCCGATCGGCAAAACAACGCTCGTGCGTAAGACCCGTTAATTTAACAGTATTTACCAGAATTACTTTGCTTTTCTACAAATTAATCTTTGAAAAAAAAGTTGTTCATTTCAGAACTCTAAATAATCGACGTTTTTGCCGTAAGTTAAACGAATCTTTTAAGATTATGTTACGAATATTAACTTTTGATTTCTGGTAGATTTGTGTAAAAATAATGAAATACTTTTAGAACGTATTTTTTAATCAACATATAGCTTTACGCTGGTTCATTTGTGTATTTAAAAGAAATAATTGTACATGTTATATTGATAATATGTCGTGAGAATATTTAAATTTTCTATCAACGTATGCTCGTAGATATCAGTTGGGACTTGTCACAAGGTATTAAAGAAGCAGCTGCATGCATATGCATCCTTATAAAGTTTCTGTTTTGCAAGAGTTACGTCCTCCTGATCACAACCAACGAGTATTGTGGATGGTTTAATCAACATTTAAACGACGATAATTTCTTAGACCTGACCTTTTAATCCGATGAGGTAGGTACATTTATCTGAGATTATGTAAACAGTCGGAAATATAGAACTTGAGCTCCAGAAAATTCGCACAATTTCATTAAAAAAACGTCAGAAGACGTAATAGGCTCAATTTTTTTCTGAGAAGTAATGAATGGAGAAACGATACTGCAACATTTTACAACAAGCCCTGGAATTAATCCATGACAATGAACTGCAACATGGGTATTTTCAACAAGATGGAGCTACAGCACATACTGCAGCAGAAAGTGTCTTCAGAAATTTTATGATGATAGATTGGTTACTAGAGCTTAAAACATCCTCTTTACATACTTGAAGAGTTGGAAGTAGCAATTGAACGTGAAATAAACATTATAACTCCGATTCAACGTGAACGCGTTTCTGACTGCATGCAACGTAGAGTAAATTTATGTTTGGAGAACGAAGATGGTCATTTTGAATAGATATTATAAATTTAATGTCTCTTTCTATCTTCCCCTTGTCTCTTTCTATCTTCTTGTATGGTTTTCATCATATCTTCTAACATATTCTCTATTGCCGATTTTCTTTGTTTTCCGCTTCTAAGATCCATTTCTCTAGTTTTATTTTTGCCTTCACGTTTTATTCCTGACTTTACGTTTTATTCTTGCCCCACGTTGGGCGCCAATATTGTTATGGGTAAAAATATGTATTTGTGTATGCACCAATATTGTTATGAGTAGTAATATGTATGTATATGTGATTTGTTTGTGAAATTAATATAATAATGATCCTATTGTGTATATGTTACACAATAGGATCACAATATGTTTATGCTGTAATTTAATTTGTCAATTATACCCTGGCTAGCTTGCTTTCGACCCTTCTCAGTAGTGAGTTCAAGTGAGGTTCAAACTGCAGAAAACCAAACAACACACTAAACAAAAGATATTATTTAGAAATCAATTTATTTATTAATTTATTATTTTTTTTTATATAACAATAAATTATAACTGTGAAATGTCAGGCACAATTTCAGGAATATGTGAAATTATCTTATGATACTTTTGTGACACTTTGAGAATTTTCATATAGTTGTATTCAAATCAATTTATTATAATGTATTGTTGGTTACCTATAACTTAAGGCGATAAAATTTGATCTTGAAATTTCTTTCTCAATGTGTTAATACTTAATATCTGTCAAAATTTTAATATGGCCAAAATTTTATAATTATTCGTATAGTGAAGTTCAATTTATCTAATATTTATCAGGAATTAAGAATTTGTATATATTTCCAATTTAATTTCAGGAATTTTGTTATTATTATTCTATAGATTGTTCTATGACTTTTTAGATTGTATTTATCAATCTCTTTTGCTAGCTAGCTGTGTCTTATAATTCTTTGTGTACAAAGTTACCTCTACGTATATCTTGTTGATTTTAATTGTCGAACTGCTTGTCCTCTTATACTCGGCTGGATATTGTCCTGGAATCCTCGTCTTCCTGCAGTTAATGGATAGCTGGAACCTGCTAATCAGCAGTAAAGTAAGCACTTTATGCGTCTGGAATCATCGTCTTCTTGATACTGCTGGATAGCCGGAACCTGCTGCTTACTTTATTCTTCTGGAATCTCGTCCTGTAATCCTCGTTTTCTTGAGATTTCTGGATAGCCGCAACCCGCTGCTTACTTTTATGCGTCTGGAATCTCGTCCTGGAATCTTAATGGAGTCCTTTTTTTTTAAGAGACTGGACTTTTGAATCCTTTTTCGGCTCAACTTTAGATTTTCTTTATACTGGTTGACTAACTGTACTTAACTTATTATTTCCACTACAATTATTTCTATTTATATGGGTTTTTCCAACTTTACTTCTTTTCGACACCTCTCTCTGACAAATTCTTTCGTAACTAGTCAATAATCTTCTAAATTTTTATTTTTCCTACTCTTTTGATTTTTTCTCCCTTGTTAGGGCCTTTTTTTCACTTCACTTCACTTCACTTCACTTTATAATTTACAATTTTACAATCACATTCCAATTTATTTACAAAAATTTTAACTTAAGTATATTTCAAAATATTCCTTACTTCTATATTTGTATTTGAATTTCATATGTAATATTTTATGACTTTATTTTTGACATTTCACTGACATTATCATCCTATTGATATATAAAATTTTACTTTAGACATTAATATTTCTTGATATTTATTTTTCTTACTCATAATACTACTATTAAATAAAACTATGATATTTTAGCTTTCGTTTGCTATATGTCACTTGCTGTTACTAATTAATTTTGATTATGTTTTTCC
>NW_019416277.1:1316970-1335802 GCF_000390285.2 Anoplophora glabripennis
AAAAAATGAAAATTAGATATGTGGTAATCGATTTTTCATACCCTGTGAAAATTCCGATTTCCAGCTGTCGGACTGAAAAAACGCGGCTTGAAATTTGTCGGACAACAATACTTTTTGACTGAATTAATTATTTACAATTAATTTTACTAAAAATTACCTATGTGGTAATTGATTTTCAATACCCTGTTATTTTGGCATGTTTCGACCGGTAGACACGTCAATGTCGGAGGAATTTCTGTCGGACAAATTTAAATCGGCATTCGCAACAAAATTTCCAGTTAATTAAGCTAAAAATAAAAGATGTGGTCTTGATTTTTCAAGACCCCGGGAAATTGCCATGTTTTTGGACTTTTCCGAGTGGAAAAGCGGAGGAATCGAGAAAAGTCGCGGAGGAAAAATTTGGTAGACTGGTCAAAACGAAGCTCCTCAGGAGTTATAAAGTATGTGGTAATCAACTTTCCAGGGGGGGCCTGTACTGTGGACTATAACTCTATTACACGTCAAGACGGTCATAGACAAAAAAGGAATTAATTAATACGGTCATGTAACTAATGAGACAGAGTAATGAGAGGCGGCGGTGTACCTAACAATAGGTATACGTACAGAAACAATAGGCTTTTTTTGTACAGACGTCACATAGCCAAATAATAGATAATCCCATAGTGCACATTGTCATGAAGAATTTCTCAATTTTTTTACTAGATCGATTTTCGACCTTATGTACTCTGGACATAAGTACCAAAAAAGTGTCTTCTTTGTTATGATGTCATGACCTTAAATATCGCGATATTTTGGCAATATTAGAAATATTTAAGAAGTCTCAAACTACAAGTGACAAACTAAGAGAATTATAGAATTTATATATTTAAATTTACAGAACAGTATTGACTTTTATAGTAATCAATAAATTAAAATTATATCTATGTTACTGAGCATGCGCATTAAAGATAATTTCATGTAAGTGAAGTAGCCTCGCATATCATTCATGAAAAGTTTGGTTATGGTTACGTGTATATCACTTTGTGATTTCTTGTTTTCTTTCATTTGTAACAGTTTTTGATACGTCATCATGTCTAAAAGACCAGTTAGTATAAGTACAATTTTTGTGTACTTTGAAGCTTATGGAAAAGGGACAAAATTCTGATTCCTCTGGTCATGTACAAAAATACTTTATGATGTGAACTTTTAGTTATCAGAGCAGAAGTATGAAGAGGAAAATATGTACAGTCGAGGTAAAGTGCTAGTTTATATACAATAAACCTGTGAGGAATACTCATCTAAACTTTTAGGTGCTAGGTACTTAGGTACTAGGGTACTTAGGTACTTAGGTACTAGGTGCTAGGTACTTGTCCTAAAGGATTAGATACATGCCGTCACATGGCAGCTCTTGCCATCTTTGCTCACACCAATTTGTCTTCTACAGACATGGCCTGCAAATGGAACAAACCAAAGAGTAGTACAGAAATAATAAATGAAGACAACGACGACATATCAACAAGATCTCACCTGTGTATGAGGCTATCCTTTCCGAGCATGCGCATTAGGAATAACACGGCTAATGTTAAATTATTACTTTATTTAAATTTAGGAATATTCTTTTATAGCGGTTTTTGTAACTTTTAAGCACACTACTGTGTCTAATTTACGAAACACGTGTTGATTCTTAAATATTTCTAAATCCTTGTAAAAATAAATTAATTTGAAGTTGTTCATTTTTATTGTGTCAATGTAAGTAGTACACAAGGGTCAGATTCGGTCTGCTATAACAATTTGTTAGTAGTTGCCTAAATATGTGACGTCACACTAAAAGAGCCTACTTACTCGGGTTACCTTACTTCTAAATTTTGATCTGGTATGTCAACTGGATCTAGTCCATTCTTTATCATCATCCTTTGAACATTTTGAAGTAATTCGTCAGCAAATTCGTTTACAACTGCTGTTATTTCAAAAATCCTGAAATGTTGCTAAATAAAGATATTATTTGTGTATGTTTACAGCATAATTCAAGTTCGATACAACTATCAGTATTTGCGTCTTGCTTATTGAAAGAGAGACAAATATTGAAATTACAGAATTATAAATTTAATTTAATCTATTTTATTTCCTATTTAGTTCAGAATAGTCGATATTTAATTTTCTATTCTCTTGCATAGCACTGAATGCTTTGTAAGAAAATTTTATTTAGGTATACTGTTCGGGTATACTCGTATATGGTTTGCCCTTTTTATTTGCAAAACATAGGTACCATTTCTTATAACAATCGTCAATACCGATATATATCGAATTTGAGTTACAATAAAATAGAAAATAGTATTATTGAAATGGAATTCTATTGGACTGTAATCATAAGAAAGCATTGAATTGATTGTATAGAGTGGGCCAATTTTGGCACTTTTAGAGGTTTTTTTTCTATTTTCCAAAAATATGTAAAAAGTAGTTTAGATGACATAGGCTCGGTTTTTGAGAAAGGCTGAATAATGTTATGAATTTGCAAATAAGATAATGATTATAACATCAACATCTTTATTGCGTACGAAACTAGTAAGGACATCGACTTTATGAAATTTCTTGATCTTGTAATGGAGCCACCAATACCCAATCCTCTAGTCTATATTTAACTGGATTATTATTTAAATTGTCAATATACTTCATTTTAGTACCAGGTATGTCCTAGTCGTATTCTTGATTTTCTAACCACCACTCAAAGATGCTACTATGTACTACTATTAATAGTGATTTTTTCGTCATGGTGGTCTTCATTAAGTGGCATTCTATCATTTACTTAAATTTCTGACCTAGTCAATATACCCTGAATTGCATCAGATAATTCAATTTCATAAGAATAGTAAAGCCCCATTCTTTGGTATATTGCTGACTAAAAATTAATATATTTCCATTTTTCTGCTTTTGCATTAAAATACCATCTACACTACCCTTTGAAGCGTCCATGTTTCCCATCAATATTTTGGTTGTAGATGACGAAGAGAGAACAATTTAACTTTTTTTTCAGTTTTCTACTCAATTTTACGTCATTCTTTACCCTGTTTATATGAAAATCCAGCTACCCAGCTATTTCTAAAAATTGTCATATTTCATGAACATTCTTAGGTTTTGCGAACTGTTCGACAGTTGTAATTTTTCGAGAATCTAGCATAATCCCTTCTCGACCAACTTTATGTCCTAAATAGTTTATCTTATATTGCAGGAAGTAACATTTTGATAATTTTAATATAAGATTGGCAGCTTTGGGAACATTTCTGCAAGCGTGTAAACCTGTTTAGAAATTTTATGATGGAATTAAGGCACTATTCACATAAGCTAATGCTTGTGAGAATCTTAGCGGCTCAAAGTACCTTATTAATTGTTCTTTGAAATATTCCCGTTGCATTGGTTAAACGAAATGATATTCTCAAATATTCATAATGACCATCAGGTGTTTGAAGGATGTCTTAACTAGTATTCTGTATTAATAAACTGTTTAGGTGTTTTTTAGTTCTAGGAAGTAGATAACGATAAGATACTTTTGAACCTGAGAGAACACACAGCCTGACCAACTTCATTTTATCCACGAGTGTCTGTTGATCAGTGGCCAGACTAGCACCGGAGCTTATTCTCTGTCTGAACCTACTGTTCTACTATTAATTTCTTTATCACTCCTACTTCTTTTATGAGTCCACGCAACTGCATATGTTCAGAAAAGACAATTTGTGAGACGTGTACATAATTATTGGTTTATTGAGATTAATTTTTTATTTCGGTTCTAATTCTGATCTCACTTGTCTTTGTTACAAAATAGTCCCATATTAATTTGTAGGATTCAAAATATTTCCTTCTGTTCGTCGTTAAGATCGTTATCAATTTAAACACTAATGTCTGACATAGCGAAAATTTCTTTAAACCTAAAAGTTAGTGCCGGTACCTCGACCCTACCACACTAACGTTCATCTTTCAGATAATAGACTTTCAGTTAAGAAATATTCGTTACTTGGTATAGCTGATAGTTCTACAAAATACATTCTTAGCGCAGTTTTCTTTGAAACTAGCTTTTAGGTAAGAAATATGGTCTAGTGGTACTACTTAGTGAAAATGGTAAAATTATGCCGGTGGTAAGGTTTCAGTATTTTTCGATTATTTTGTCGTCGAACATAATAATCTTCGTTTATACCTCCCTTACAACCAAAATTTGTTTTTATTTATAGAGCTTTGGCCAGAACCCCTTCCACTTGATCTTTAACTGAGTGCTTGTATTTTATCGCCTGATAAAACAACTTTTAAGTCACAGACACACACAAAAAGAAACAGTAGAAACTCAAGAGTCCCACCTATCATTTCCGAAGGAATTCGATAAGCTGAACACGATCCTGTAATCGAAATCAATGACTTCTCGACCCAACTATGGGTCAAAACTGATTTCTTCTTAAATTTTGTTCAAATATATCATTTTCGATTGATTAATTTTAATAACGTTGTGTTTTTACGACGCTCTGATGCCCTAAAAATTTGAAAACACACAGCTTTTTGATTTGGTGACGAATGTCCCACCTATGATTATCCAGTAGCGTGATTACTATTACTTTTATATGCACCATCGCCGCGAAAAAGTTTCGCTGAAACAAATGATGCAGATCTTTAACCAATCCCACCCAATTAATAACAATTAACGAGTTTCGCAATAACAATAATAATCATTGTTCACTTTATTTTTGTTACTTACAGCCCGTACTGTACTTGTTGAAATAGATTCCAAGAAGACTCCTACGTCACTTTCTTGGAATTAACCGCATTCGACACCCGAGGAAGATCGTCTTCAAGATGCAAGTAAATTTAATTAAACAATTTGTGAAACAGCGGTAAGTATGGATAATCAAATACACAACAAAAATTGCGCCATGACATCTAAACTATTTTTTCTATTTTCTTGGAAAATAGAGAAAACTCACCAAAAGTGTAGAATTTCGTCCACATTGCACTTTCCTGTTTGATTTTAATCCAGACTCTAAACCCCTCAGTTTCAAATTTCTACGTATGATTAGATATCATGAAATAGCCGGCTGACACCTCATTGTCGTTGATACTATGTATTGTAAAATTTTGGTGCACCTACCTCTTTCTGTAATTATTGTCGAGGATCAGTTTATTCAAAACCTGTCGAATTGCATCGTGACTTGACCAATAGTTTAAATCGATTGTTTTCTGGGTTAAACCTAATGAATAATT
Organism: Anoplophora glabripennis; assembly: GCF_000390285.2. NCBI lineage: Eukaryota > Metazoa > Arthropoda > Insecta > Coleoptera > Cerambycidae > Anoplophora > Anoplophora glabripennis. Next base: position 1,322,188 of record NW_019416277.1, read on the forward strand.
AACATTGATGATATTAACAAAAGTATAACAAAATATTAACAAATTTATATCAGTTATGAAACGTGAGTGAAAAGGATGTTCATCCCTTTGACTTTCTACTTTATTTTATTTGAAAAACCGCAAATAATCGTCAACATTGTTCAGTATATATTTTGCAGTAAAATTGCAAACCGATTCGAAGAACATTGTCCATATTAAAAACACTTTGTAGATATACAAACTGATGAATTAATTCTTGCAAAAAAAAACAGCCGCAACAGTTTCTCCCACACAATTTTTTACGAACAGGGTGATTAATTAACAATGGAAAAGTCGAAAGCTGAAGATACTACACGTGAAATGGTGACCATGAATTTTGAATCAAGTTTCATGTTAAATATACAGGGTAAAAAGTTATTAACTAAATTTTCGGTAAAATTGGTCGTAAGTGGCGCCCTCTATTAGCAATGCTGATATTACAACACGCATCTTATTCGTCGCCTAAAAAAATATAGTTTCGCAAATTTTTAAGTTCCTAACTTACATATTTTCAGAATAATCGCAAAAAAAACGATTTAAAATTTTAACTTTCAACACCCTGTATTTCCGAAACTATCAACTTTCGGATAAGACATGTTTGCGCCAATGGTCACCATTTCACGTGTAGTATCTTCAGCTTTCGATTTTCCCATTGTTAATGAATCACCCTGTATACTTGCACCAAGAACTATTACAGGGTGTTAGAAGTTTGACTGCCTTAATTTTAACAGACGATAGAATACATTAAAATAGACAAAAAGACCTTATATGACATGGGTCCTAATCCTAAACTAAACCATTTCCGAGAAAAAAATTATCAAAATTTCCAACTTGATGTACAAGAGTTCGAATAATTAAGGAATATTGACATAACTGCGTGCTTAGAATAACATAAAGTACAATGTTTATCACTCTTTTGAACTTCTTTATGCTTAATTCTAAAAATTAATTAGTGTTGTCGAGCAATGTGACAACGACGCGGCACGAGGTACTAATAGGCCAGGAAAATAAGCTGGAAAATGACCATTTCGCGACTTTTTGTTTCGGCAAGCTGAATTTATCACTATAGATGCTAAATTTATGTAAAATAACATATTAGTTTCCACAGTCATAAAAATGGGGGGAAGATTGTTTACAGGATGGTTAATTGTATCATTTTTACGTAAATTCACGTTTTTCGCTTATAACTTTTTTCCGTTCATTTCCACGAGAAGACAGTAAAGTACTTTTTTTTCGTCTTCAAAAGACCTACAAAATTAGCCCTCGAGCGTCAAAAAATTTTGATTAGATCAAAAGTTATAAACAGAAGAATTTTATTGCAAAGTTTTTCTGTTTTATTAAGTAGTCTGCACTTTTTCCTCTTCAGTTTTCAATTAAGTACCGAAAAGCAAAAAGTGAGGAGTAATTTTGTTTCTTAACGAATCTACAGGATGAATCGAGGTTTGGCAGTCTTTGACATGTCAATTTATTAACTCAAATTTTGTGCATTTTAAATGCGTTTAAGCGTAAACTGCGGAATCATGCCAAATATTTACAACACAGCTGAATATGCGGATAATGTGTTTGTTTACGGGTACTGTGACCGTAATGCACGCGCTGAAGTAGCTGAGTACGCCCGCAGATTTCCTCTAAGAAGATTGCCCGACAGATCAGTATTTTCCAACACTATTGAACGTCTAAGAGCATCGGGATCAACTTCATTGCAATCGCGGGCAGACGGTATTTTCGCACCCCTTCAAAATGATAGAATAACACAAAATATCTTACAGCACTTTGATGAAATGCCTTCCAGTAGCATGCGGAGATGTTCTTTACAATTACGATATTCGCATAGCACTGTGAACAGGACTTTGAAAGCAGATGGTCGTCATGCATATCATTTGCAGTTCAGAATTTGCTACCTGAAAACTTTTACGAAGAAGAGAATTTTCGCAGTGGTTCTTGGGGCAAATAAGAAATGATGCTTTTTACTACTATCGGGAGATGATTTAGATTGACAAGGCAACTTTTAGCCGTGCTGGTATTTTTAATCAGCATAATGTACATATTTGGAGACACGAAAATCCTCATGCTATGAAATACAGCCAGATTCAACATCAATTTTTGTGCAACAATTGGATGGAATTATGTGACGACTCACTCATTGGCCCGTATTTTCTGCCTCCATGGCTAAATGGTCCGGCTTTTCTTCGTTTCTTTGAAAATTATTTTGAAGCAGTCTTAGATGACATGCCTCTAGTTAATAGAGCAAACAGATGGTTCCAGATGAATGTCCTGCTCATTACAGTTTACCAATCCGACGATGGCTGACCACAATTTTGCGGAAAGATGAATTGGTCGTGGTCAAGACTGCCTCCGTCCTTGGCCTGCGCGCTCTCTGCAGTTGAGCCCCTTAGATATTTTTGTACGGGGTACAATGAAGAGCATGTTGAGTCCGTTAGCGACGAAGCTACTCTCCGGGAAAGGAATGTTCGAGCAGCCCAAGAAATCACACCAGCAGAGTGCCGTGCAGCTGCACAATCTGTCATCCGTAGATGTCAACATTGCATTGCAAATGAATACTTCCCAGACATTTGTTTACAGCAACTCTTTGTTGACTTGTAACGTCTTTAAAATTTAGCCAAGTATTTTAGCTACATCCTGTACATGCCTATTTATACCTTCAAAATATATTATCTGCAGAATTCTTCCTTTTATAAGTTGCTCATCATCTTTTTCTTTAGTCTGTTTATGATTCACTAAATCAAAAGTGTTCCAACCAATTATTTTGAATGTAAGATAGGTGTTACCGGTTGCAATACTTAATGAAAAATCATTTAAATTGATCTTTTGCAAATAGACAATATTCTTTACAAAATATTGTGCAAAGTTGAAAAGTAAACAAGATAATAACGTAAGGTACTATTTTCCAAAAAACAGACACTCAATAAATTGTAAGATTTCTCCAACTTTTCACTTAACGCTCTTGCAGTTTTCAAAATTAATGTTCAAAAAAACAAGTTTCATGAGTACATTGAGGGTGCACAAGTCGACAAGCTAAAGTTTCATAAAACACAACATTAATGTACATAAAAGGCATTTTTTAATAAACAGAATTACTTATTCACTAATTAGGTATGTAGAATGAAAAGTAGAAGTGAAAAGTATTTTCAAACAACAGGTCCCCGTAAATTTAGGGATTACAAAACCTAGGATAATGAGCAAAAATATATTTTCTGAATGTACTTACCCCAACCTATTGCTTCCTGGATAAGTATAAACATATTTAAGTTTATTCTTAATCTTTAACTAATTTTTTCGTTTGGTTTTGAAAGTCTAGTATTTGGCTACAATATTTGTATGAAACCTGTATACAAAATATGCATACAATTTTATATTCTAACTGCAATTAATTAAGGAAATTTATACTTAGCTAGTGTTATCATTAGATGATAAAATATTATAAGATGAGATAATACATAAGTGAACGATAAACAATATTATAGCCACATTAACGAAATACAGATATTATTATTAATGCCAGTTATACACGCTCCGATTTACCTGTGAGATTTTTTTGCACAAGTAATGTATTATCAGTCTGGGAGCCCACAACATAAAATTTCATTATCAATATCTGTTCGTTATTCGACTACTTTGAATTGAATAGAACGTGGAAAACATGTAAGAAATAACAGTCTTTGACTGAAATCATTATTACTGAAATATTTTGAATGTATTTTTGACATTTTAAATTGCATAAAGAAGATGGTCTGGTTAATTTTTGGCGGTTTTAAATATGTCTGACAGTCGGGAAACGTTGTCGGAAAAGTGAAATAGTTTGACTGAAATCATTATTTGTGAAACTTTTCTTATAAACAATATATAATATACAGTGTTTACTTTTTTAAGCGTCTGCCAGACCAATTATCACCACTCAAAGGTTACCAAATCGGATTTTTAGACACTATACATATATTATATACAGGGTGTCCCACTAAGGTCGGCAATGTACGAGAAATCACTGGATAATAATAATAATAATCGTCTTTATTCATTGATTCATTCGTTGATAACAAACATTACATACAAACATACAAAAATAAAACAACAAGTGGAATGACAGGTGAAGTTCAGCTACAGCTGCTTTTCAACTTAACCTTAAGAACATTACATAACAATAAATTAAAGGTATATGTCTCCAACAAGTGACTTTAATCTTTTTTTGAAATTAATTAGAGCAATATTTTTAATCTCATTTGGTAACTGATTATACAATTTTGGGGCTAAATATGAAAAACTACGAGTAAAGGTGGCAGTTTTATGTTTGGGGGGTTAACAGGGTATTTCTATTACGTGAAGATCTCTTATTGTTTACATTACCAAATTTAATTAATTTATTATATAAGTAAGTAGGTGTACTAGTGGTGAGTATTTTATGTGTAAAGCATATACGAGTACTTAAAATGATATTTGAACATATCAACAATTTTTAACCACCCAGTATCTTTATACTTGTGACTTATGTGATCGAATTTCCTGATAGCATAAGAAAAGCATAATAGTATATTACGTAATAAGTGTTGTAAAAAGCATTTTACGCACGAATGGAAAAGTTACGCACGACGCCGCGTAGCGGCGAGTGCGTAATTCTATGAGTGCGTAATTGCATTACATCACGTATTACGTACTATACTTTACCTAGTCAATACAAACAGTATTGTATTGACCGTTGCTAGGCGGTTGCTAGGAAAACTGTACGATTTTTTTACCAAGCTGTGCGATTTTTTTACCGTACGTAATAGGAATCTTACATTGATCACAGGCGATGTGTTTTTAAGTATTTACAGTAGTGGTCGTAGGTAAACATGAATTTTGCAACATCTGGAGTCTGGATCTATCAATCTGTAACAGATTTGGACCATACACAACATCACAATAAGATAATTTAGAAATAGTTAATGATTCACATAATTGTAGTTTTAAATTTTGATTCATCACTTGTCTTTGTGGGTATAGTTGTTTTATAGTTATTTATGTATCTAGGGAATTATAAGGGCCTTAATTACCGATGGCAAAGTTTGCGTCCCGAGGGCGTCCCGCCCGAGGGACAGCAATTGCCTGAGGTTATTAAGGCTCATTAATTCCCGTGGTACATAGATAATTTTATTTCTGACCGATTTCAATAAAATATTGTTTATTTTTAAAACGGAAAAAATGTACCAATTTATTACCTTCCCAGTATATTTGAATCAGGTACCATTGATTATAAGAGTTTTGTTGTTGCTAGGTTGTTGCTATGTTACGTGTTTATAAACAGAATTGTTACTTGCTTATAAACAGTACTTTGTTATCAAGCTGTGTTTGCGTTAAAAACGTGTTTTCTACCCCAAATATAATGGAGCAGATTTTGAAAAAAGCTGAAAAAGCAAGAGAATCATTAATTCCATCGAAAAGTGAAGCCGTATATCAAAAAGAATACAAGATATATCTGGAGTGGCTGACACGGAATAATGTTATGCCAAAAGATGCCACTGAAACTGTATTACTGGCATATTTTCAAGAATTGGTAAGGAATATTCTATGTTTTTCGGTAGATTTGGTAGTAATTTTGTTTATTCGTTGCAGTCAGAAACGTATAGTCCGAATTCTTTATGGACTAAATGGTCAATGCTAAAATCGAAGGTGAATATACATGAGAAACGAGATATCGCCAAGTTCAATGAACTAGAGGCTTTTTTGAAACGGAAGAGTAAGAGTTATAAGCCGAAAAAGTCTGCTGTTTTATCTCCTAATGATGTTATCAGATTTCTAAAGAACGCTCCTAATGAAATTCATTTATTGCATAAGGTAATTTTTTTCTTATTTTCCTTTTTGTGTGTATTTATTTCCTTTTTTTGTTTTAGGTTGTTTTGATTATGGGTTATTTTGGAGGATGCAGAAGTCAGGAACTTTTGAATATGAAGATATCGGATATAGAGGACCGGGATTCCGTTATGGTAGTGAACGTACCGGAAAGTAAAACTGGTGTATCGAAGAAATTTACAATTGTGGATGAAAAAGAGTTCTCTGCTTTGCCTTTATTAAGACTTTATATGTCTTTGCGTCCTAAAGGTATTGAACGATTTTTTTTGCGCTTCCGACAAAATAAATGTACATCTCAGCCAATTGGAAAAAACATGTTTGGGAAAATTCCCAGCAAAATCGCAATGTATTTAGGATTGCCAAACCCATCTTCCTATACGGGACATTGCCTTCGTCGCACTTCTGCTACTGCTCTAGCTAATGCAGGAGCAACTATGACTAACTTAAAAAGACACGGAGGTTGGAAAAGTTCCACGGTGGCGGAGGGGTATCTGGAGGATAGCATCGAATTGAGAAATAAAACGGCGCGTATGTTGTCTACTTTGCCATTAGAAGAGGCAGGTACCTCGACTGTAGTGAACAGAAGCTCCAGTCATACAAAAGAAGAAATTGTTTCCAGTGGCGGTAGTAATTTTCAGGGAACATTTCAAAATTGTACATTTATTATTTGTAATGACGCAAATAAATAAAATATGGTTCAGTTTTCATTTCATAAATATATACACATATATGTATATTAGCATTTTTTATTTTATTTTTACTTGTGAAAGGTAGAGGGAATTATAGAATCTATAATGTCCCAAGGGAGTTATGACTCTCTTTATTGATAGCGTAACTATGACGATATAAGCTTATAATATCCCGGTCAGAAATAAAAGTATTTATAACACGTTTTTAACAACTGATTTATGTGCTTAGTGAAACGTAGATCTGAATCGAACCAAAGTCCTAAATTTTTGCATTCACTAATTATATCCAATGTATTATTGTTTAAAATAATTTTTAAGGAATTTCCACTGCTAATCTCCTTTGTTTAGGGCCAAATAATAAAACATATTACTTATTTGGGTTTAATTTTAATCTGTTCTCAAGAGATAACTTATAAAGTGAGTTTAAGTCTCGATTGATTTTAGTATTAGCATCTCTGCGATCGTACAAACTAAAACCAGAATATAACTGTATATTACATAAAGAAACAGCTTCATAAAAATCTGAAATATATAGAAAATATATAGAAAATAGCAAAGGGCTTAAAATAGATGGGACTCCATATTGAACAGGTAATGGTTTCCAAAATTCTACCACATGTCATCAGGATCAAAATAATAATTTCAATAAACGACTTTAATACAAGGGCAGTTTGGGCACTTGAAGTGTCAATTTAAAAGATTATTTTTTGTTATATCTTTAAAACATTTATGCGATTTTTTATCCTTATGTGTAGGAATTTTCGTAATTGAAAATTTCAAGTTTTACAGGCCAATTGACGGAAGGGATTGTAAGTATAAAATTTAGATTAGGTATTTACTACAAAACAGGTATAACTGATAAAACTCTCATATATTTTTTTTGTAACTTTTATTTTTATAACTGGGAATAGATTTTACAAAAACCGGAAATAACGAAAACAATATTGTACTAAATATTCTTCAAATATGCTTATCCTTTCGTAAAATCTACTGCCAATGATTAAAAATCAAGTTACGAAAAAGAAACAGAAATATTCTTGTCTTATCACTTTTTATATTTGTGCATTTTAATGTTCTTTTAGGTGCGATATTTTGTAGTTTCGATGTACCTGCTTTTACACAAATGTTTAATTGTTGGCTGTTATAGTTTTATATTGTCAACTACATATAAATATAGAAAATAATTCTTTCCCCAGTCTGTTGTCTACGATTATTATTATTGTCATTTATTAATTTGAAATATTTTTTAATTATTTAAGCCGAATTGCATGGATGCAGTAAATGTTTACATGAAAAAATTACAGAGCCTTCATAAATGATTACAATCCACGTGACTGCAGAGTTTAATCCACCAACATTGCAGGGCTGGTACTGGTAATGAAAAATTCTTAAATCTTAGCGTCACTAATATTAATGATTCGAGATAATGCGATCGCTGATTGGTTGAATAGAATCTCGTGAAAAATTACACCAATCACAGCTGGTGAAACAGAATATTGTGTTTTAATGCAATCTTGATCTTATTGATTTAATTTTACCGGAATTTAATTGGTAACATGAAAGAAATAAAATTATTGATCCAAACACGTGGGTTGAAATCACTTATGACGGGTGGGTCTGTACATACTACAATTTCTTTACAAATTTGACTTAAACATTGCAATATGTAGAGTAAGAGGTGTATAAATTATTTAGGTAGGCTTCATATTTGAATTTACAAAAATATTTTGAGAACATCGTCCTGTTAGCACGGTATTAAATGACAGTGATGATTTCAATCCAGTAAATCTATAAATAAACGAAGTATTTTCCCTACCAATTATTCAGTATTGCATATACCTAAGGATTGAATTGATGACAAAATAATTCAGTTTACTGGATTAAAGTCAAATTATTTATTTCATTCAAATTTTCTTTACAGTAAAACCTCAACTGCTGTTGAGGAATGTAATATGCTATTTAAAAGTTCATTTATTTCATCAACTGTTGATTCTAATCCTCCTTTAACAATCGACTGCACTATACGAATAATAATTGGATGTAGGAAAAGTGAAACCACAGAAGTCATGGTGTTAGTTATCCAGTCCACCAGATCATTTCCAGTAAATTTAAGGCTAATTCGTCTGTAACAAAGAGAAAAAGTAAATAAGTAAATAAGTAAAAATATACCATTTTTGCTCCTATTTACAGTTAGGTGTCCATAACCATCTTAGTTGTAAAATAACACAAAAAAAAACACTGGATTACATCTAAGTACTCAGGGGATTTTGGGGTCGCTGATTCCGATGGCGAAGTAGGTTAAGCTCTATCACGTCAAGTTCAAAGTCATATGAAGATTAAACTAAGTAAAGGTGGTTGAAAAAATTGGGAAAAAAAATTACGAATTACCTGGCTACTTTTGTTTGTATATCTGTCTACCTCTTTACCTGCACACTTGTTTGTTTGCTTGTTAGTCTGTATTTATCGTCCTGACATCCTCCCTTTGTGTCTGTAATTTTGTCTATCTTCCTGTCTGACTAAATAACTAAATGGTTCTATCTGTCTGCTTTTCTGCCACCCCCTGTCTAAATGTCATATAAATCTGAATCTTAATTTTCTTCATTCTCATCATGATTGGTTCCCAGAGAATCAGGGAGCTTTTAGTGAAGGACAAGGAGAAATAATGCACCAGGAACTGAATGAGGTTGAACAAAGATATCAAGGTGTTTGGGGGGAAGAATATGTTTGCAGACATATTGTTTGCTGGATTCTAAAGAGAGACACAAATAAAGCACATAAAAGAAAAGCGATTCGAAGATCACTCCAGGAACAACGTAAGCATTCTTGCCCGAATTTCGACTAATACACTTTTGTTGAGAGAAGCGAATAGATTTGTTGAAGGCTTTCAAAAGTTTTTTTTTAAATCTAGTTGTTGTACAATCACGCAAAACCGAGAGAGGATGGTAGGCAGAAAGGTAATAAGACAAACTGTCAAGGAGGTAGGCAAACTGTCAGTGGACATTTAGACAGAGGGTGACAAAAAAACAGACAGATAGAAACATTTAGTGATTTAGTCAGACAGGAAGATAGACAAAATTACCGACAGAAAGGGGTAGATGGGCAGAGAAAAAATACAGGCGGACGATAAATACAGACTAACAAGCAAACAAACAATTGTGAAGGTAAAAATGCAGACAGATAAACAGACAAAAGTAAAATTTTTTTACCTTCTATTCTTACTTTAACCTTCAAACGCCCTTGAATATGAGGTGATAGAGGTCAATCGATATTGGATGCAGACTCAACCAAAAAACCTATGTATGAATTTTTTCAGATTTTTTCAACCACCTTTTCTTAGTTTGACTTTCAATTGACCTTGAACCCGACGTGGTAGAGCTTAACCGACCTCGGCATCGGAATTAGCGACCCCAAAAAGCTCTGGAGTCCGGTGTTTTGTTTTCATTGAATGTAATGAAAATAACATGTTTATACCACTATGAAATGTTAAAAACAAAAACCAAAAAGGGAGAAATAAAAAAAATATTTGAGAGGCTCCTATGAATGTGCCGTCGTTGGATGTCATATACATAAAATCATATAATGCACTACTTACTATCAGCTATTCAACCAAGCTGGGTGTCTAGAAACTCAATTGACATACTAGAATCACAGTTTTCTTGGATTTACACCGATTTAGATAAAGTAAAATTTTGTTTCCTTAAAAGCATGTGGATCATCAAATTTGTATTCAATTTTTTTGTACTTTGTTACTTTTTGAGATATCTTAATGTAACTTGGTATAGGAGAATTTTTAGGATGGCCGAATATGAATATGCGCTTATACGCTGAGAATAAATTGAATATCATTTTGTTGTTGCAGAAATTTTGAGAAAACACGTGTGTTTTTTAAAACACGACAATATTTATAGCAAAAATGCTACACTGTTACATGTCCCTAAAATGTATATTTTTTGAAGTGAAAAAAGCAATTCGTTGTACGTTTGAATAAAAAATTAGAGAATCGCAAACACAGATTTATACAATACAAAATATTAACGTTACCATTTCTCAAAATAATAAAATTATGTAGCTATCAAACACGGACTGTTTGGAAAATTTGAAACATGAAATTTATAGATTGGAACTGTATATACGGCTGATTCAGTCATAATGCCATTAATTTTAACTACGTATTCGGAAAGCCGAATACAGAAAATCGAAAAAAAAAAATTTAGCCAATCTTTTAATACTAAGCAAATTACCCCTTAACTTCCGTTAACTCGGCGCCCTAGTTTGCATCCTATTTGTTGACTGGGAACGCGCCGGCGCACCACAGAACATTTGAACGTTGAAGCGAAACAGCTGATTTCCCAGTTGTCGTAAGGTAGATTTCAAAATCAAAGTGCACTTGATCCTAACATAACAACGTGTTATGGACGATTGAGTGAATGTTTTTTTAACCACACACAATAAGGTATATGTATTATTACAAACTGAATAATTATTTGAAAACAATACTAAAAACTCATATTCAAAAATATAACATAGTGAAAATGTTCAATACAACTAAATTGCAGTAAATTAACATGACTTTATATGAATTTATTTATTTTTATACTGCTTTTACATTAATGTTTCTGTTTATAACCTATAAAATTAATAACAGAAAGATTCTCTCGTTTTGTGTTTAGATATTCCACTGTCCATAACTGTAGAAAATGAAAACCCATTAATCTCAAGAACTATGGATGTTAATGACAAGCAACAAGTATTTGTAATTTTGTTAACGTATCGTTTCAAAAACCACTTTACTTTTTCAGTTATCGTAAAAAATTCAATAAAAAAGTATTTAATAATTACCTGTACCTTTTTAACTAAACAGAATTATACTAAGATAGATAGCTTATTTAAATCAGTTTATTTTTACCCCGAATATATCAGTTGAGTTTCTGGACACCCTGAATACATGTAGGTATATTTTTCTATACAGCACCGTCTGTAATTTTATATTTTTGAAAAATAACTGTTTTAATGAGCGAAAGTTGTGGTAAAACGTTTCTAGTTAACGCATCAGTTAATTTGAAACTTTTTGAAAATTCTCAATTATTTAAATCGGTACGGAAATATTTTTTATTGGTAAAAACAATCAACAGTTTCTTACATACCAATTAAGTAAATTGATAAATGTATGTTAATTGAATTAACAGACTTTTATGGCCGAATTTCACTGAGGCTGCTCCAGCCAGGCTGGTGCAGCCTGGCGAGTCCAAAACGTATTGCAACAAATCAGTATACATTCATACTGGGCTGTTATTTTCAAGCGCGATTGTAGGTAGGTGAAATGCGGCCTTTAATAAGGCCGTATTTCGCTAAGTCTGGTCTAGCCAGGCTGATGCAGCCTGGTAGGTTCAGCCAAGTTTGGAACGCAGTGCTGTAAATGAGTATACACTTACATTAGTTGGTATGTACGTGGACTGGTTCCCTGCTGAGTTAGGCGGCAAGCCTTGGTTGTACTAATTTAGATTTTAAAGCGGTTGCAGCTGTGAGGGTACTGATGTACGCCAATAGATTTTTGTTAGTTAGTGCCACGTGACTGTCTACGTTGACTGTACAGTCATAGATACCAGTCGATAGTCGTAACCACAGACCACTTAGACTGGCTTATAGAGCGACTTTGGTGAAAACACTTTGGAGCCTGATTTGGAGCCCAGGGCTCAGTCGTGTCCTAGCATTTGACGTGTACCCATCGCTGTGATTTCGATAATTAGACGTTTTATCATGGGCAAGTGTATTGTAAAACATTGTATAAATAGAAGTGATCGAGTTGGTGAAGAGAGGCGAAAAGTTTCCTTCTTTAGGTAAGTAAAAAAAAGGAATATATAAAAGGTAAATATGTACGCCATTTTTCGGTTAACGTCACAAGTTTCCAGGGTTAGCTTTATAATTTTGTTCGCCCACATAGTGTAGTGATTAACGTGATATTGTTATTATAAAATAATGAATGAATTACTGTAAAATATTTTTAGTAATTATTTACTTTATGCGAGTCTTAAATTTTTATGAAATTTTACCAATTCCCGTCATTTCGAGATAGCTGAAAATTAATGAAATATTTTTTTCAATTAAAAAAAATCGCAAACAAATCTAATTTCAGATTCAGTATTCGTACAGTCAATTAATTTTTATTAAAGATCGTGGTTGTTTGACGTATCCGTATCCATCTCGATATGTCGTAGTAATATATTGGATAAACGCAAAATAAAATAAGTCGAACACTGTATACTAAGCTCGTGTTAATGGTGTTTATAGTCCTAAGTTAAACCTTGCTCCAGCGAAGCCGACGCTGTGGCTAAATACGCTGATTAGAAGAAATGCTTATATAAAAACCAAAGTATCTTTGTCCTATCAGTATTAGTCTGTATGCAATCTACTTAAATGTGACGCTATAAAAGCTATATAAAAATCTAGTTAAATATTATTTACTCAGTTTACATTTTATTATTTTCTTTCCCATAACTCAACATAATATGCTAAGAAACAGAAAAATTAATAACATTTTTAAATAATGATGAAAGCAGAACACCTAGGCTACAGAAAAATAAAATTGTTTATCATGTATTAAAAAACTTTCTGAATGTGAACATATTTGAAAATTTGCATGAACATCAATTTGATAATTTGCCTAACAATTGTAATCATTTAATAGAACTTGTAAGGGCTGAATGTGAAAAGTATATCGATGTACGAATAAATCATGAAGTCAAATTATTTAATTCGGTAAAATCTACGAAAAGGCAAATATTAAATAAATTAATATTATTTAGAGGACAATAAATATATTTAAATTATTTTGTAGTTTTATTTAATATGACACTAAAATATACTATTTTCTGAATTACAAACTTAAAATTGAATATTTGTCATAAGATGCAATATAATGTTTAATATGTAATAAAAATATTACTTAATCCGGATCTGCTTAAAGATGCGCGCGATCAGATTGCCTTCCACACTCCACTTCCCCGGATTTTGCATTCACTGGTACCCGTGCATTGGAATTAGATACGGCCAGTCTAGGTGGTCTG